>NW_006408987.1:140875-143284 GCF_000296735.1 Chrysochloris asiatica
TCTTATATCCTGCCACTTTGCTGAATCTTCCAATGAAGTCTAGTAGCTTTTTTACTGAGTCTTTGGGGTTTTCTATGTATAGGATCATATCGTCTGCAAAAAGAGAGAGTTTTACTTCCTCTTTGCCACTTAGGATGCCTTTAATTTCCCTATCTCACCATATAGCTCTTGCTAAGACTTCCAGCACTATATTGAATAGGTGTAGTGACAACGGCATCCTTGTCTGGTTCCCACTCACAGTGGGAAGTCTTTCAGTTTCTATCCATTGAGATCAATGTAGGCTGTTGGTTTTGTATATGTGCTCTTAATTATGTTGAGGAATTTCCCTTCAAATCCTATTTTGTTGAGTGTTTTTATCAGAAATGGATGTTGGATTTTTCAAATGCCTTTTCTGCATCAATAGGTATGATCATGTGGGTTTTTTTTCCTTTTTCTTATTTGTATAGTGGATTACATTGATTGTTTTCCTAATGTTGAACCATCCTTGCAGCTCTGATATGAATCCCACTTGATCATGATGTACATTTTTTTTGATGTGCTGTTGGATTCTATTGGCTAGGATTTTGTTGATAATTAGAAGATTCTTCTTGAAAGAAAGTCCAGCAGGAAAAATCAAAAACAATAATGACAGTATGGTTGAATACTCCATGAACAAGTAAGTTGTTTGCAGTGGAGCCATCAAGGCAAGCAATCAAGTTATTTCAGGGCAAATCCCCTTCCTGAAACTCAAGGGAATTCACGAGCAGGCATATAATCTTTCTGGTGACCATGTTGGTCTACTGATAAGGGGCAGTGGGGAAAAAACAGCAATGAAGTTGTGGGCTAATTCCAACTACTTTCAATAGACTCCTGCCAACCTGGATTGAGACCTTTTTGTCCAGCTGTAAAGCAAGACCCAGGTACTCTTGAGCCCATGGATCGGGACATAGCCACAGATGATTAGAGTGGAGAGTGAAGCATCCTGCTGATATGAAGTGAGGGGAGATACACAAGAACACCCATTCTTGCAGATAGTATCCATTTGACCTACCTTCAATGGCTGGATGATCAAAACTCAACTAAAAGAATAAAGAAGAGGGGGAAAGTATAATCTGCTACAATTTGATGAGCTTGATCTATACTTATGGATATATTAGCTTAAAATAGGGAATGAAACTTTACACTAAGGATCATTCCCACCCCCGCTGTGTACATCGTTGATAGGGATGGGCAACTTAGACATTGGCTGTCCAAAATGGGGGAGGGGGAGAGAGCTTCAAGGCACGAAGTGACTAGCTTACAAATTTTCAAGAGGGAGTTTCATTTCAGAGGATGTGGGGGAAGGTAGAATCTCCACTGAGTGCTTTCCAGTCTATCTAGATGGGGCTGATGAAAGGAGACGGGGATAAGATTCCTTTGGTTTAATAGTGAATAATTGCTATCAGAACTGATTGTGAATGTTGCAAATGTAAAGGTAGATGTTTTGTAACAAAAGGAAGGGAGTGGTTGATCTTGCCGTCTAGGAGTGGAGGACCCTGGGACCATCAAGGGAGAAGAGCAGAGTTTGGGACCCTATCCAGAGAAACAGCACATCAGGGATGGAGGCAGAGATGATGATGTGGAGAGATGAAGCAACTGGGGACTCTAGATTCAAGGAGGGACAGGCGCTGTGTGCTGGCGGCTGGGGGGTGGGGGCAGGCTTGCTGGGTATACCCTTTGGTTGTTTGAATGGTTATATATTCCTGACTGCTTTGATGTACATCCCTACACACACACACACACAATAAAAAACAAACAAACAAACAAACAAAAACCCCAAAAAACAAAAAACAAAAATGGAAAGGAAGCAAATGCTGTTGAGTGATGATGCATGGAGGGGATTGTAATCATTGCAATGAAATGAAGTACAATAGGATGAATGTAAAGCTGATATTCTCCCATGTAAACTATCATTCAATTCACAATAAAAACTTAAAAAAAAGAAAAGAAAAAAGGGTCTACCCTGATGAGCTGACTTTTCTTGCCTTGATGGCTCCTGGTCAAATAGCTTACTTGATATTGCCACAGCCAAACAGTCTACTTTAAAAAAATATTATATTCTCACCCCATTGGTCTTTCTTTCAATAAGAATTTTCTGTTCCTGTAGCCATTCCAGGCTTGTCTGCTGTTGCAGACCGTGCAGAGGTTCGAGGCCCTATAGGCCCGAGTGTAACAGATCTAGCCACTTGGCAGTTAATAGCAAATTGTTTTTCATTTTAGTGTTCAGTTATATTTATTTAATTCCAAACATGAGCCCTGGATGTCCACAGAGAAATGCAATATTCCCCTAAAATTCTAAGGTCAAGATTTTCCCCTAGAACCAAGGCAGTAAAACTTCCTCAGAGGACGAACAAGGACATTAAGCAGGGAGGCTCTGGAGAGGAACTGCCC
>NW_006408987.1:143619-156458 GCF_000296735.1 Chrysochloris asiatica
TGTTTCTTTTCTCTCTCGCCTCTCCAGACATCCCACCTAGAGTTAGTCCGAGAAGGGAAAATGTCAGCCACTGAGCAGTCTGTCTGGCAGCTTGCATCAAGCCCGGGTGTCTGTCTTCTTTGTATCTGTTTTCTCTGTGTCTGTTTTCTCTCTCTCTCTCGCCATCATCACCAGACACCCCATCTTCGGGTCCTCACCCCCTTGCCGAGGCCAGACCCCGGCAGTCTGCATGTCTTTTCAATTGGGAATTTCCCACACCTGAAGATTCTGAGTGGGGCTCAGGATTCCACTTAAGGCCCCATATTCCACCCAGGCTTAACAAGAAGTCTGTTTTCCTGGGTATATTATAGACCCCTTTTAGATAATCCAATCCATTATAGGCTGAAGATTGCAAGCATTCTGTTATCATTTTCTCCAATTATCCTTTCTACCCCACTCAAAAGTCTTTATTACACTAGTAGGCAGGGGAACCTTATATTCACAAAACAGTGAAACACCTTAACATTATTACCTCTCCTTCACCCATTCATCCTATGTCTTGATCTCTATATTATAAACCTTGTTATTCCAAGGCTGTGTATATGTTACAGTCTACCTTTACCTCATTTAGCCCATTTATACCTCCCAAAGTCTTTCCTTATCATCCCCATTCCTCTACCTCACCCCCTTCTTGTGCATTGCCCTCCTCTTCCTATTTATTGCCCTCCCTATCCCCTGAGCTATCATATGTCTATCCACAGAACTGTGAGTTACTGTCCCCTCCCTAACACCACTAGGGACCCTCAAAGAATTATTCTTTTAATATGGAAAACTTTTCTGAATTTTTTACAATAATGGTTTTATGGACTCTCTGTCCTTTTGTGCCTAATTTCACTCATTATTATGTCCTCAAGGTTCATCCATGTTGTGTGGTGTTTTGCAGCTTCATCAATATTCTTAAAGATAGCATATTGAAGAAGCTATCTCTTCCCCATTTAATGTATTTTCCCTCTTTGTCAAAGTTCAGTTGACTATATGTGGATGGATTTATTTTGGGATTCTCAACTGTGTTCCATTGATCTATGTATCATTCATTGTACCACTACTAGGTTGTTTTGACCACTGTGGCCCTGTAGTGAGTTTTGAAATCAGGAAATGAGAAGCCTCCTACTTTGCTCTTTTTCTTAATCAGTACTTTTCTTTTCCGAGGTCTCTTTCCTGTCCAGATATAGTTCAACATCGTTTTTCCATCTCTTCAACGAATATTGTTGGAATCTGGATTGGGATTGTGTTATATTTGTAGATTACTATGGATAATATTTACATTTTACAATGTTAAGTCTTCCTATCCATGAGCATGGTATATTCTTCCATTTTTGTAAATCTCTTTTGGTTTCTTGTAGCAGTGTTTTTTAGTTTTCTTCATACAGGACTTTTGTTTCTCTGGTTAGATTTATTAAAAAATATTTCATCCTTTGGGCGGCTGTCATAAAAGGTATTGTTTTCTTTATTTACTCTTCAGAGCTGTCCTTTTTAGTATATAGAAATCCAAATGATTTATTTTATTTATTTATTTTTATTTTTAGCAAGAGTGAGATTTTCTTTATTCAAGGCATGGCCAACTCATAAACAGTTTTATTCCCCTGTCCCTAAAAAGTCCATCCTCCAGTTCCCATTTTACTGAGTACTATGGAGTTTACAATCTACCCCATTTAAACAACCGAAGCACACATTCTGCAAGCCTGCCTCTTGGGAGCCAACACAAGCCTTTCTCTTCTACGGGTCTAGAGTTCTCAGCTGCTCTATCTCTCCATGTTATCATCTCTGCCTCCATCTATAGTGTTGCTGCTTCTCTGGATAGGGTCCCACATTCCACTCTTGCTCTTCTCCCTTGATGGTCCTAGGATCCTGTTCCTGGACTGTAAGATTAACTACTCCCCACTTTTTGCTACAAAACTTCTACTTTTTACAGTGTGACAATCACAATCATAATAACAATTACTCACTATTGTATCATATACCATCTCCTTTCACCAGACCCATCTAGAAAAGATGAAAACTATTCAGTGGGGATTCTACCTCCGTCAGCACACTCTGCCACTGCCACTTCGTGCCTTTACAGCCTTCCTTCCCCCTGCCCCCCCATTTTAGGTAGGCAATGTCTAAGTTGCCCATTCCTATACACCCTTTGTACAGAGGAGATAGAAATGATCCTTGATGTGAAGATGTCTTTCCTCTCAGTTGGTATTTTGAGCTGCTACATTCATAAGTATAGGTCAAGTTCATCAAATTGTAGCAATTTATACTTGTTTCCTTTATCAAAAAAATGTTAGCTTCCTTTATTAGAGTTCTGATCAACAAGCCACCAAACTAGGTTAAGTGGGTACTATCTACAAGTTTAGGCATTCTTGTACATCTCTCCTCACTTCATATTAGCTGGATGTTTCACTCTTATGTGTAACCCTCCATGGCTATGTCCTTGTCCATTGGCCCAGGAGTCCCCAGGTCTCACCATACTTCAGACCAACCAGCCCTTCCTCTTTTCTCACTCATCTCCAGGTTGACAAGAGTCTATGGTACATGGTCAAATTCCGCCAATATCTTCATTGCTGCCTTTATCCCACTTCCACTCACAAGTAGACCAATGTGGTCACGAGTAAGCTTACATGCCTGCTCATGTATTCTATATAAAGAGCTTCAGTCTTAGAGGGAGGTTTGTCCTGGAGGGACTTGACTACTTGCCTTGATGGCTCCCCAGAAAACAATTTGCTTGCTCTTGTAGTAGCCAATTAGACAGCCATTTTTGTTTTTAATTTTTTCCTACTGGTCTTTCTTTCAATAAGTATCTTCTGTTCCTCTAGCTGCTCCAGGCTGGTCTGCTTGTCCTTTCAAGTGGGAATATCCCTCCTCAGAAGGCTCTGGATGGGGATCAGGATTCCACCTAAGGTCTTATACACTACAAAGGCTCCACAAGAAGCCTCTTTCACTGGACAAGTTCTAGCACCCCTTTTAGGTATTCCAATGAGTTATAGGCTGAAGACAGGCTTACACACTTTCTGTAATCATGTTTCCCAATATTCCTTTCTATCCCACTCAAATGCATATTTTACAATAGTAGGCAAAGGAAACCAATATTCATAAGTCAGTCAAGTTTCTTAAAGTTATTTACCCTGTTTTACCCATTCAGACTATGTCTCAATCCTTGTATTACAGAGCCCTGTTCCAAGGTTGAGTATACATCACTATTTATCTCTGTCCCATTTAGCCAATGCAAACCTAAGTGTTCTGCTATCTACCTTGTTCTTCAATTCCCCTCCACCTTATTGTGTATTGCCCTCCCCAACACCCAAACTATGATGTGACTCTTCCCTCCCCTGTGCTATTGCATAAGATCATTATTGTAACAGCTTAACCATCTTGTAAATGGATTAATATATACCATTTTACTGCAGAAAGAATATCAAAGATATGAAAACAAAACAAAACAACTTTTCAATGCCCAACTTACATTTAACTTTCACCTTGAATATGCAAACTCAGAATTTTATATTGTAAACTCAAATAGTCTGTGTTTACATTTATATTAAGAATTATATTTGAAAACTACCATACCAAAATAATAATAATAATAATAATCACTAGGCCTTTTATTGCTGGCTACAGGTCTCCTCCATCTCTTCTATCTGAATAGGGTATTATTTTCTATGGACCACTTCCCCTAGTTGTTTTTTTTGTTTGTTTTTGTGTTTTTGTGTTTTTTTTTTAATTTCACCCACAAGGGTAGAATTTCCAGACCTTTACTGTTGCTTTTTTAAAACTATACCTATAAGTCAATCTTACCTTCCTCCTTTTCAGTCAAAAGTCTCATATTTACCTTCATCCAACACTCCTCCTCTCTAATCCTAACCCTATCTTACAATTAGATCCTGTCCCGAAAGATTCAAAAGTTGATCTCTAGTTTCATAAGTATAACCACCTTTTCTTAATCACTGTCCCACATCTTCAAGAAGGGGCAAGGGGAGCTTGTTTTAGCCTTTTCACAGTAGACACCATGATTCTTGCTTTCTGCTTTTCTCCTCCTCCTCTCTACAAAAGCTTTCTGAATTTCTCTTAACAGTTCATCAATGAGTTTGTTATTCAATTCCACTCCCCTCTATTAACCAGACTAGAGCCTGATTCCCTGTGCACTCCTAGAGATTTTTCATGCACCCTGACTTTTGTTTATGTATTTCCTGGCTTTGGGGACTATCCCCACAACCCCTCAACATTCTCCCCAAAGGACTGTTAGGAATCATGTCTGTGGCCGTCTTTCCTGTTGCCTTCTTCCTTAGGCTAAGAATTCTGTTTCCCATATTCTATTGGTCTTGGTGTCTGAGTTCCCCTGTATGCTCAACACCCCAGTATCCTGGAGGTTCTTACATACACTCCCAAGATTTCACTAGATTTGGACTCCACACTTGCTTCACATCTAAGATGCACATCAGTCACCCACACAACCCCAGAAAATGCCCAACCACTAGGGGGGTACTCACAGTCCAATATTCCCACCCTGGATCATGCATGCAATTGCTTGGTTGCCACAGTTAGTCTGTTCTCAGTCCTTCATGTCTCTTTCATTAAATCTCTCTTTTAACAGTCTTGGGTATTTTTCTGGCTGTCACTGGGAGGCAATCACCCTTGCAGAGTAGGCCACGGAAATCTAGGCAGGATACATCTCCTTTTCAACCAGGGCTGCGGCTCCAAGCAGGCAGAAAATCCTGGACGTCCCCCACATTTGTGAGAAACATTGTTGATACCGACATATGTTCAAGAAATCTAACTTGTACTCATTTTAGCAAGAGTGAGGTTTTCTTTGATTTTGAAAAATCGGATGCCAATGCAATAGATATGGGCAGACACCCCAATTGTACCCTGCCAGTTTGCTGAATCTTCCAATGATTTCAAGTAGGTGTTTTGTTTGTTTGTTTTCCTGATTCTTTGGGATTTTCTATGGATAGGATCATATCATCTGCAAATAGAGAAAGTTTCACTTCTTCTCTGTCATTTTGGATATCTTTAATATCCCTTTCTTGCCTTATAGCTCTGGCTAAGACTTTCAACATTATATTAAATATGAGCAGTGATAAAGGGTATCCTTGTCTGCTTCCTGTTCACAAAAGGAATGCTTTCAGTTTCTCTCTATTGAGAATGATGTTATCTTTGCTTTTGCTCCTAATTATGTTGAGGAATTTCCCTTTAATTCCTGATTTGTTGAGAGTTTTTAACAGGAATGGATGTTGGATTTAGTTAAATGCGTTTTCTGCATCAAATGCTATAATCATATAGTTTTGTCCTTTTTAAAAATTTATGTGGTGAATTATGTTGATTGTTTTTCTAATATTGAACCATCATTGTATCCCTGGTATGAAACCTGCTCAATCATGATGCATTCTTTTTTTGATATGTTGTTGCTTGCTATTGGCTAGGATTGGGTTGAGAATTCATGCATCTATGTTCATGAGGGATAATGGTCTGTAATCTTTATCAGTGATATCCTTTCCTAGTTTTAGTACGAGGTTTATGCTTACTTCTTCTTTTTTTATATTTTAAGTTATGTGAATTACATGATAGTTTACATGAGAGAACATTAGCTTTACATTAATCCCATCATAATCCGTTTCACTGCAAGTATTACAATGCTCTCCATGCATCATCACACAACAAAAGGGTACACCCTGCAAGCCTGCCCCTTGGTCACCAGAACACAGCCCCTCTCTCTCCCTGAAATCAGACTCCCCAGCTGCTCCACCTCTCCAAGTCATCGTATCTGCCTCCATCTATGGCATCACTCTTTCTCTGGGTAGGGTCCCACCCACTGCTCTTCTTACTTGATGGTTCCAGAGACCTCTGCTCCTGGGCTGCAAGATCAACCACACCCCTCTTTTGTTACAAAATATCTACATTTACATTTCTGACCCTCACGGTCAGTCCTGATAGCAATTATTCATTATTGTACGACAAGAGTCTTATCCCCATCTCCTTTCATTAGTCCTTTCCCATCAGATTGGAAACCATTCAGTGGAGATTCTACATTCAACCACTTTGTCTGGAACTAGGCTCTCTCTTGAAAGCTTGTAAGCCAATCACTTCTTGCCTTTTGGGTAGCCAATGTCTAAGTTACCCATCCCTGTCAAATCTGTGTACCGAGCCAGTGGGAGCCATCATTGCTGTAAAGATTTGTTCCCTCTTTTGAGTCACTACATAGGTCAAGTTCATCAAATTGTCATGGATTGTGCTTTTTTTCCCCTCTTATTTCTTCTTCTAGTCAAGTTCTGATCATCCAGTCATTGAAACTAGGCCAAGTGGGTACTATCTGCAAGTATAGATATTCTTGTACATCTCCCCTAACTTTATATCATCTGGATGCTTCACTCTCCATTCTAGTCCTCTGTGAGCATGTCAATGTCTCTGGGTCCAGGAATCCCAAGGTCTTGCCATACTGCTGGCCAACTAGTTTTCAACCCGGGTTCACAGGGGTCTATTGAATGTGGTCAGACTTAGCTCACATCTTCATTGCTGTTTTCCCCCAAGTTCCCATTATTGGGGACCAACATGGTCACCAGCAAGACCGCATGCCTGCTCATGTATTCCCCTTGAGTCTTAGTCTTAGAAAGGGATTTGCTCTGAGGGGACCTGACCACTTGCCTTGATGGCTCCTGGGTAAACAGCTTGCTTGTTCTTATAGTAGTCAATTGGACTGCTGTTATTGTATTTTATTTTTAATGCCAGTCTTCTTTCAGGGAGTATCTTCTGTTCTTCTAGCTGCCCCAGGCTGCTCTGCTTGTCCTTTCAAGTGGAAATTTCCCACCTCACAAGATTCTGGATGGGGTTCAGGATTCCACCTATGGTCTTATGCAATGCAAAGGCTCCACAAGAAGCCTCTATCACTGGGAAAGTTGTAGCCCCTTTTAGGTATTCCAATCAGTTATAGGCTGAAGACAGAATTACAAGCTTTCTATGGAGATATTTTTGGCTATTCCTTAATCTCCTCAAGTGTCTATTTTACAAAGGTAGGTAAGGGAAACCCAAATTCGAAAGACAGCCAAGCATCTTAACATTATTTCCCCTCTTTTATCCATTCAAATCATGCCTCAATTCCTGTATCCCAGAGCCCTGTTGTTCCAAGGTTTTACATACAGCAGATTTGCCTAATGCAATACGTCATCTGATCTCTTGACTGCTGCTTCCATGAGTATTGATTGTTGATCCAAGAAGAATGAAGTCCTTGACAACTGCAATCTTTTCTCCATTGATAAGAATGTTGTTTATTGGTCCAGTGGTGAGGATTTTTGTTTCCTTAACAATGAGATGTATTCCATATTGAAGGTTGTGCTATTTGATCTTCACCAGTAAATGTTTTAAGTCCTCTTCACTTTCAGCAAGCAAGGTTGCATCATCTGCATATCACAGGTTGTTAATGAGTCTTCCTCCAATCCTAATGCCACGTTTTTCATCATAGAACCCAGATTCTCATATAATTTGCTCAGCATACAGATTGAATAAGTATGGTGGAAGAATACAACCTTGTCGCACACCTTTCTAATTTTAAAACATTCCGTGTTCCCATGCTCTGTTCGAACAACTGCTTATTGGTCCAGGTACAGATTCCTCATAAGTACAATTAAGTGTTCTGGAATACTCATACATCACAATGTTGTCCAAAAGCCTTTGCATAGTCAATAAAGCACAGGTAAACATCTTTCTGATATTCTTTGCTTTTAGCCAAGATCCATCAGACATCAGCAATGATATCTCTCATTCCACGGCCTCTTTTGAATAAAGCTTGAACCTCTGGAAATTCTCTGTCAATGTATGATTGTAGCCATTTCTGTATTATCTTTAGCAAGACTTTACTCTCTTGAGATATCAAAGAGATTGTCTGATGATTTTCGCATTCCATTGTTTCACCTCTCTTTGGAATGGACACAAATATGGATCTCTTCCAATCAGTCGGCCACATAGTTGCCTTACAAATTTCTTGGCAGAGATGAGTGAGTGTCTCCTGTGCCGCCTTACTTTCTTGAAAGATTTCTATTTTTAGTTCAGATCCTGGTGCCTTGTTCTTTGCCAATTTCTTTAATGAACCTTGGACTTTCTCCCTGAGTATCATTGGCTTTTGATCATATGGTGCCTCTTGAAATGGTTGAACATTAACCATTTCCTTTTGGTACAGTGACTCTGTGTATTCCTTCCATATTCTCTTGTTGCTTGCTGCATCATTCAATAATTTGCCCAGAGAATCTTTCAATAACAAAAGTCGAGGCTTGAGTTTTTTTTCTTCAGTTCCCCCAGCTTGAGAAATGCTGTGCGTGTTCTTTCTTTTTTGTTTTCTGATTCCAAATCTTTGCACATTTTATTATAATATTTGGCTTTATCTTCTCGAGCTGAACTTTGAAATTTTCTATTCAGCTCTTGGACTTCCTCATTTCTTCCATTTGCTTTAGCATCTCTATGCTGGAGAGCAAGTTTCAGAGTCTCTTCTGACATCCATTTTGGTCTTTTACTTCTTTCTTGTCTTCTTAATGTCTTTTTGCTTCCTTCATGTATTCTATCAAGATGACGGATCGGGAAGACATGCAGTGAGGAGCTCGGTCAATAACAACACAGAATACCAGGCAAAGCAGGCTCAAGGGATGGTGCTAGAACTCTTAACCACATGTAAAGGAATATTTGGAAGATTGGAAGGTGTACAGCTAGGGGAATTTGTAGTAGAATCAAGAAATTCATTGCTTTCTATTTCAAGATGCTCAGCTATTCCCAGAGATGTTATCTTGGAAGAGAACAAGAGGGGGAAGAATCAGAACAGCCACAAACACCTGACAGAACCGAGGAGATACAGGTGTGGACATGTTTTTTTTTTTTTCTTTTTTTTTCTTTTTTGTACCTGTCCAGTGTTCATTGGTGTCTCCCTGACTGTGCATCTCCATTCAGGTAACTAGAGGGGATACCTGAGCAAATGGATACCCCACCCCTGGAGGGTTCTACTATGCATGCACACAAATATTTTAGAAATTTAAAGTGACAGTTTCTACATAAAACCAAACAACCACCATTCATCTGTCTGTCGTACTATGGTGGCTTGTGTGTTGCTGTGATTCTGAGGGCTATGCCACTGGTATTTTAAATAACCAGAAGGGTCACCCATGGTGGACAGGTTTCAGAAGAGTTTCCAGACAAAGACAGACTAGGAAGGAAGAGTGATGAACTACTTCTGAATCTTTAGTCACTGAAAACCTTATAAATAGCAGAGAAACACTGTCAGATACAGTGCCGGAAAATGAGCTCCTTAGATTGGAAGGCATTCAAAATGCGACTGGGGAAGAGATGCCTCCTCAAAGAAGAGTTGAACATGATGATGTGAATGAAGTTAAACTTGTGGGAGAAAAGCCCACAGAACCTTCATTTGCTGATGGGGCACAACTCAAAATGAAGAGAAACAGCTGTAAACATCTATTGAAAATCAGAACATGGAATGTACTAAGTATGAATCTGGGAAAATTGGAAGTTGTCAAAAATGAAATGGAATGCATCAACATCAATATCCTAGGCATTAGTGAGCTGAAATGGACTGGTATTGGCCATTTTGAATCTGACAACCACAAGGTTTACTATGTGGGGAATGACAAATTGAAAATGAATGGTGTTGTATTCATCGTTAAAATGAACATATCCAGATTAGTCATGAGGTACAATGCTGTATGTGATAGGGCAATATCCATGCACCTACAGGGAAGCCCACTTAATACCACTATTATTCAAATTTATGCACCAACCACTAAAGACAGTGAGGATGAAATAGAAGAATTCTACCAATTTCTTCAATCTGAAACTGATCAAACGTGCAATCCAGATGTATTTCTCATTACTAGTGATTGGAATGCAAAGGTTGGGAGCAAAGAAGACGGACCAGTAGTTGGAAAATATATCCTTGGTGATAGAAATGATGCTGGATAACACATGATAGAATTCTGCAAAACCAATGAATTGTTCATTTCAAATACCTTCTTTAGACAGCATAACAGATAACTATACATATGAACCTCACCAGATGGAATACATATAAATCAAATTGACTATATCTGTGGAAAGAGAAGATGGAAAAGCTCTATATTATTAGTGAAAACAGCACCAGGGGCAGACTGTGGAACAGACCATCAACTACTCATATGCAAAATCAAACTGAAACTGAAGAAAATGAAAACAAGTCCATGAGAGCCAAAATATGAGCTTGAATACATCCCACCTGAATTTAGAGATCATCTGAAGAACAGATTTGATACATTAAACACTAAGGACTGAAGACCAGAAGAGTTGTGGGATGACATCAAGAACATCATACATGAAAAGAGATAATTGCAATAAGAAATGAACAGGAGTGTCAGTACTAATCTCCAATAAAACAAAGTTTAAGGCAAAAACCAGCATAATAAAAAAGATGGACATTATCTCATGAATAAAGGGACAATTGAACAAGATGACATAATTATAATAAATATCTATACTCCCAATGAAAGAGCTCCAAAATATATAGTGCAAACTCTAATAGCTTTGAAAAAAGAAATAGATGAATCTACAATAATCATGGACGATTTTAATACAATGTTTTCAAAAATGAATAGCACAATCAGAAAGAAACTTGACAGACACAGAAGAACTAAACAACACAATCAGCCAACTGTACCTCATAGATGTATAAAGAACATTCAACTCAACGACAGCACAATGCACATTCTTTTCAGTGCACATGGAACATTCTCCAGAATAGACTATATCTTAGGCCACAAAACAAACCTCCATAATGACCTCTGAAAAGCAACTGGATAGTAGTCTATTTGCAGAGGATATGATCCTATACGTAGAAAATCCCAAAGACTCTGTAAAAAAAACTACTAGACCTCATTGGAAGATTCAGCAAAGTGGCAAGATATAGGACCAACATGCAAAAATGAGTTAGAGTACTCTATACCAAAAATGACAGCACTGAAAAGGACTTTAGGAAAGCAATACCATTTACAATAGCCACATAAAGGATGAACTATCTAGGAATAAATGTAACCAGAGAAACAAAGGACCTAATACAAAGAAAATGACAAAACCAAAAGAGTCTTAACATTGTGAAAATGTCAATACTGCCCAAAGCAATTTACACATATAATGCAATCCCAATCAGATTCCAACAACATTCTTCAACGAGATGGGGGGAACAATTTAAAACTTTTTATGCAAAGGAAACAGACCCAAGCTATGCAAAGCACTCCATAAGAAGAAGAATAAGGTTGGAAATCTCTCACTCCAGATTTCAAAAATTTTTACTTGGCTACTCTGGTCAAAACAGCTTGGTACTGGTAAATGAATCATACATCTATCAATGGAACAGAATTGAGAATCCAGAAATGAACCCATCCACATACAGCCAATTGATTTTTGACAAAGTGCCTAAATATATAGCATGGGGAGGTGATAATATCTTCAACTGATGGTGCTGGCAGAACTGGAAAGCGATATGCAAAAGATTGAATGAAATAAGACCTTTATCCCACACCTTATACAAACACCAACTCAACATGGATTAAAGACCTAAATTTGAATCCCACAATTATGAAGGTCATCAATGGAAAAATAAAGACATATGTGAGGGCTCTAATTCAGGGAATAAATAGGTGGCCAAACATTTTGAAAACTACACAAACAAAAGTAGACAAAATAGATGTTTTTGACTTACTAAAAATCAGAAACTTATGTACATCAAAAGACTTCACCAAAAGTGTAAAAAGGGAACCCACAGAATGAGAAAAAATCTTTTGCAATGACACATCAGACAAGGGACTCATTTCTCAAATATGTAGGAAATAATAACACCTATACAAGAAAACGACAACCCACTTAAAAAATGGCACAGGACATAAACAGACACTTCACCACGGAAGAGATCCGGGCAGCCAACAAACATGGAAAAATGTTCACGATCACTAGCCATTAGAGAGATGTACATCAAAACAACAATGAGATATCATCTCACACCAACAATAACAGCAAAGATTAAAAAAAAAAAAAAGCAGAGGACAATAAATGCTGGTGAGGATGTGGAGAGGCTAGGACACTCCTGCATTGCTGGTGGGATTGTCACATGGTCCAACCTCTCTGGAAAGCAATATGGCTCTCCCTCAGAAGGTTGGAAATAGAAATACCTTATGATCCAGCAATTCCACTACTGAGTATTTACCCACAAGAAATAAGAACCATACAACGTTCATAGCACACCAATGTGCATAGCAGCACTATTTACAGTATGGAGACAGCCAAATATGGAGACAGCCTAAGTGCCCATGAACTGAAGAATGGATAAACAAACTATGGTACATACACACAATGGAATACTATACTGCCTTGAAGCTGCAAGCCACCACATAACATGGATGAACCTTGAGGACATTATGCTGAGTGAAATTAGTCAGTCACAAAAAGAGAAATACTGCATAGGACGACTACTGTAAAAAGGATAAGAAAAAGAACCCATACTAAAGCTGTGGGGTGGGGTGGGATTCTTTGCTGGTTACCAGGATGTGGGGTGGGGGTGGGGTGGGGAAGGAGAGGAAGGTGAAGCACAGGGTAGGGAATAGACACAGGATAATTTGGGTACGAGAGGGACAACACACAAGAAGGGAGAGGGGAATGGAAGAACAAGGAAGATGGGAGAACAGTTAAGCAGGTTTGCATGGGCTAAGTGGGACAGAGGTAAATAATGATGTATACACAACCTTGGAAAAACAGGGCTCTGGGATACAGGGATTGAGACATGGTTAGAAAAGGCAAAGGGGGGG
>NW_006408987.1:156823-158161 GCF_000296735.1 Chrysochloris asiatica
AGAAGTACTGGCTTATAAGCTTTTTAGAGGAACCTAGATCCAGAGGGCGTGGAGGAAGGTAGAATCTCCACTGAATAATATCCAAACTGTCTGGCAAGGCTGATGAAAGAGATGGGGATAGGTCTCTTGTGGTACGATAGTGAATAATTTCTATCAGGACTGACTGTAAGGGTTGGAAATGTAAAGACAGACATTTTGTAGCAAAAGGAAGGGATTGATTGACTTTGCAGTCCAGTAGCGAGGTCCCTGGGAAGAACTGAGTGTGGTACCCTACCCAGTGAAGACGCCAGTGATAAAGGCAGAGATGATGATGTGGAGAAATATAGCGGCTGGGGATTCTAGACCCAGAGAGGGAGAGGGATTGTGTGCTGACAACCTGAGGGGGAGGGTACGCTTACCGGCTACAACCTTTGGTTAGTTGATGATACATGGAGGGGTTTGCAACCATGGCAATGAAATGATATATGATAAGAATGAATGTAAAGCTAATGTTCTCCCATATAAACTATCACATAATTCACAATAAAACATTAAAAAGTTATTTGTAATGAAGAAGTCATTGGTGTTGAAAAACTCTATCATGCCACCACCAGCTGCATTTCCATTTTCAAACTACTGATCCTTCCTCTTTGTTTCTAACCTTTGCATCCAATTCCCAAATAATTATCAATGTATCTTGATTGCATGCTTGATTAAATAAAGACTGAAGAATTTGTTAATTTGATTGAATTCTTCAATTTCATAATCACTGGCTTTAATGATTAGTGCATAAATTTATAATCGTGCTATGAAATGCTCTTCCTTGTATGCATATGGATATCATCCTATCACAGACAACATCATAGATCTTGAAATGCTCTTTTTTGATGGTAAATGTGATGGCATTCCTCTTCAATTCATCATTCTTGGCATAGTAAACCATGCGATTATCAGATTCAAAATGACTAATGCCAGTCCATTTCAGCCAACTTAATGCCTAGCATATAAAATCTTTATGCATTCCATTTCATTTTTTAAAAACGTTTTATTGTGAATTATGTGATTGTTTACATGGGAGAACATTAGCTTTACATTCATCGTATCAAATATTGTTTCATTGCCATGGTTACAATCTCTCTCCATGTATCATCAACCAAACAAAAGGTATAAACTGCAAGCCTGCCCCCCAGGTGTCAGCACACAGCTCCTCTCCCTCTCTGAGTCTTTTTTTCTTCCTTTTCTTTTATTGTGTGATAATTGATATGGGGGAACATTAGCTTTACACTCATTCTATCATACATCGTTTCATTGCCATAGTTACCATCCCGTACATGCATCATCACCCAACCAAAGGTTATA
>NW_006408987.1:158261-158769 GCF_000296735.1 Chrysochloris asiatica
CTCTTCATGTCATCCTTTCTGTCTCCATCTCAGGCATCGCTGCTTCTCTGGGTGGGGTCCCAATTTCTTTTCTTCTCCAGTGATAGTCCCAGGGGACTTTGCTCCTAGACTGAAAGGTTAATCACATCCCTCCTTGCTATAAAATAGCCACCTTTACCTTTCCAGGCGTCACAATTCATCCTGATATCAATTATTCACCCCTGCATCACAAGAGACCCATCTGCATTTCTTTCCATCAGCCCTTCCTAGACAGGTTGGATATTACTCACTTGAGACTCCACCCTCCTTCCCGCCCTGTCGATCCAGGTTCCCTCTTGAAAGCTTGTAAGCCAGTCACTTCTTACCTTCGTATCCCTCTCCCCATTTTGGGTAGCCAATGTTCAAGTTGCCCATCCCTATACTGGACATATTGTAACCCCATTTTAGGTATTCCAGTCAGTTCCAGGCAGAAGAAGGACTTACAAGCTTTCTATGGTGGTATTTCTGGTTATTCCTCCCTCTACTCTCC
>NW_006408987.1:160537-161013 GCF_000296735.1 Chrysochloris asiatica
TGGCTATTGTAAATGGTATTGCTTTCCTAACGTCCTTTCATCATTATTGCTGTTGCTATAGAAAAATCCATTTGATTTTTGTATGTTGATCTTATACCCTGCCACTTTACTGAATCTTTCTATGAGGTCTAATAACTTTTTTATTGGGTCTTTGGGGTTTTCTACGCATAGGATCATATTGTCTGCAAATAGGGAGAGTTTTACTTCCTCTTTGCCAATTTGGATGTCTTTAATTTCTTTATTATGCCATATAGCTCTGGCTAAATCTTCCAGCACAATATTGAATAGGAGTGGTGATAATGGGCATCCTTGTCTGGTTCCTATTCTCAGGGGGAAGGCTTTCAGTTTCTCTCGATTGAGTGTGATGTAGGCTCTTGGTTTTGAATATATGGTCTTGGTTGTGTTGAGGAATTCCCTTCAATTCCTATTTTGTTGAGTGTTTTTATCAGGAATGGATGTTGGATTTTGTCAAATGC
>NW_006408987.1:161670-164115 GCF_000296735.1 Chrysochloris asiatica
TATTATCTTTTTTATTTCGTTTGGTTCTGTGGTGACTTCACCTATGTGGTTTCTAATGCGATTAATTTGTGTCCTCTCCCTCTTTTCTTTAGTTAGTTTTGCCAATGGTTTGTCAATTTTATTAATCCTTTCAAAGAACCAGCTTCTTGTCCTGTTGATTCTTTCTATAGTTTTTCGGTTTTCCCTCTCATTTATTTCCGCTCTTATCTTTATTATTTCCCTTCTTTTGCTGACTGTAGGTTCCCTCTGCTGGTCTTCTAGTTGTTGAACGTCTCTGAGTCTTAAGTCCCCAGCCATTCCATCTTTCCACATCATCGTCTCTGTCTCCATCTGTGGCATCACTCCTTCTCAGCTCTTCTCCCTTGATGGTCACAGGAACCTCCGTTCCATGACTGAAAAGTCAATCATTCCCCTCCTTTTTTTAAAAAATAAATGTTTCATTGTGAATTGTGTGATAGTTTACATGGAAGAATGTTAGTTTTACTTTCATTCTATCATGTATCCTTTCATTGCCATAGTTACCATTCCATCCATGCATCATCACCCAACCAAAGGGTATATCCTGCAAGCCTGCCCCCCTGCCCCACGGTTATCAGCACACAGCCCCTTACCCTCTCTGGTTCTCAAGTCCCCAGCCACTCCATCTCTCCACGTCATCTTCTTTGCCTCCATTTCAGGTCTCACTGCTTCTCTGAGTAGGGCCCCACTCTCCGCTCTTCTCCATTGATGGTCACATGGCCCTCCGCTCCTAGACTGAAAAGTTAAAATGTCCACCTTTACATTTCCAACCCTCACAATCAGTCTTGATAACAATTATTCACTATTTCATCACAAGATCCATTTCATTTCATCAGCCCTTCCTGGACAGTGTGGATACTATTCACTGGAGACTCTGTCTTCCTCCATGCCCTCTGGATCTAGTTTCCCTCTTGAAAGCTGGTAAGCCAGTCACTTCCTGCCTTTGTATCCCTCCCCCCATTTTGGGTAGCCAATGTCCAAGTTGCCCTTCCCTGTCTTACTCTTTGTGTGGAGGGGGTGGGAATACTTCTTGCAGCAAGGATTTGTTTCCTCTTTTGAGCTACTGCATTTATAGGTGTAGGTCAAGTTTATCAAATTGTATCAGATGACGATTTTTCCCTCTTCCTTCTTCTTCAGGTTGAGCTCTGATCATCCAGTCATTGAAGCCAGGTTAAGTGGGTATTATCTGCAAGTGTGGGTGTTCCTGTGTCTGTCTGCTCTCTTCTTATCAGCTGGACGCTTCGCTCTCCACTCTAATCCTCTGTGGCTGTGTCATTGACTCGGAGCCCATGAGTCCCCAGGTCTTGACACACTGCTGGCCGATCAGGTCTCTACCTGGGTTCACAGAGTCTATTGAATGATGTAGGGTTTAGCTCACCGCTACATTGATGTTCTTTGGTGACTTCCCCTTATGGGTGATGTGCGTGGTTGCCAATCAGAGCATGTATTTCCATTGCGTCTTAGTCATGGAAGAGGATTTGCAATGAGAGGACCCGACCACTTGCCTTGACGTCTCCTGGGCAAGCAACTTGCTTGTTCTTGTAGTAACAGTTGGACTGCGTTTATTGTTTTGTATTTTTCCTGTAGGTCTTTCTTTCAAGAAGTACCTTCTGTTTTTCTAGATGCTACAGGCTCGTCTGCTTGTCCTTTCAAGTGGAAAACTTCTCATCTCTGAAGATCTGGATGTGGTTCAGGCTTCCACCTATAGTCTTATGTAATGCAGAAAACTCAGGAAACTTCCTTCACTGGACACATTGTAGCCCCATTTTAGGTATTCCAATCAGTTATAGGCAGAAGACAGACTTACAAGCTTTCTATGGTGATGCATCTGGCTATTCCTTTATCTCCCCTTCCAGTGTCTATTTTATAATATAATGCAAGGAAAACCAAGATTCAAAGACAGCCAAGCATCTTAACATTATTCCCCACTTTTCCCCATTCCAACCATTTCTCAATCTCTATATCCCAGAGCACTGTTGTTCTAAGGCTGTGCCAACATCATTTTTTACCTCTGTCCCATTTAGCCCATTCAAACCTGCCTAATTGTTCTTCCATCCGCTTTGTTCTTCCATTCCCCTCTCCCTATTGTATATTGCACCCCTCCCAAACACTCAAACTATCCTGTGTCTATTCCCTGACCTGTGCTCCACCTTCCCCTCCCTCCTGTAACCTTACCCCTATGTCCCAGCAACCAGCTAAGAATCCACTTTAGTGGATTAGTATGGGTTGTTTTTCTTAGTCTTTTACAATAGTGATCTTATGCAGTATTTCTCCTTTTGTGACTAACTAATTTCACTCAACATAATGTCCTTAAGTTTCCTCCATGTTAGGTAGTGGCATGCAGCTTCCTTGTTATTTTTCAAGGTAGCATAATACTCCACTGTGTGTATGTACCACAGCTTGTTTATCCATTCTTCAGTTGATGGG
>NW_006408987.1:165190-190535 GCF_000296735.1 Chrysochloris asiatica
AGTGAGGTTGGCCCAGGATCAGACATTGTTTTGTTCTGCTGTGCATGGAGTCACTATGAGTCGGTTCTGACTCAATGGCACCTGACAAAAACAACAACAATGGCTAGTGATCGTAAACATTACTTCATATGTTTGTTGGCTACCTGGATCTCCTGCTTGGTGAAGTGTGTGTTCTTATCCTGTGCCAATTCTTAATTGGGTTATTTTTCTTATTTTTGTAGATGTGTAGTATTTTCCTATATATTTTAGAAATGCATCCCTTATCCGATATGTCACTGCAAAAGTTTTTTTCCCAGTATGTGGGTTCCCTTTTTACTCTCTTGGTGAAGTTGTTTGATGCACACAAAGTTTTAATTTTTATTGTGTCCCACTCATCTCTTTTGTCTATTTCTGTTTGTGTACTTTTCAAAATGTGTGGCAGTCTGTATATGCTCTGAATTAGCACCCTCATGTTTGTCCCTATTTTTTCATTGATGATCTTCATAATTTGGGGATTCACATTTAGATCTTTAATCCATGTTGAGTTCATTTTTGTATAGGGCATAAAGCAAAGGTCTTGTTTCAATCTTTTACATATCTTTTTCCAGTTCTGCCAGCACTATTTCTTAAAGAGACTGTCTCTTCCCCATGCCATGTGCCTAGGCACTTGTTGAAAATCATTTGGCTGTAAATGTTTGGGTTAACATCGACTCTGTTCCATTGTACCAGTACCAGGCTGTTTTGACCACTGTAGCCATGTAGTAAAGTTTGAAATCGGGAAGTGAGAGACCTCCAACCTTGTTCTTCCTTTTAAGCAGTGCTTTGCTTATCCTGCGTCTCTTTCCTTTCCATATAAAATTAATAATTGTCCTTTCCATCTCTTTGAAGAATGTTGTTGGAATCTGGATTGGGATTGCATTGTATGTATAGATTGCTCTGGACAGTATTGACATTTTCACAATGCTGAGTATTCCTATCCAGGAACATGATATGTTCTTCCACGTCTGTAGGTCTGTTTTGGTTTCGTGTAGTAGTGCTTTGTATAGGATCATATCGTCTGCAAATAAGGAGAGTTTTACTTCCTCTTTTCCAATTTGGATGCCTTTGATTTCTTTATCATGCCATATAGGTCTGGCTAAAACTTCCAGCACAATATTGAATAGGAGCAGTGAAAATGGACATCCTTGTCTGGTTCCTGTTCGCATGGGGAAGGCTTTCAGTTTCTCTCCATTGAGCGTGATGTAGGGTCTTGGTTTTGTATATATGCTCTTGATTATATTGAAGAATTTCCCTTCAATTCCTATTTTGTTGAGTGTTTTTATCAGGAATGGATGTTGGATTTTGTCAAATGCCTTTTCTGCATCAATCAAAATTATCTTGTGGTTCTTTTCCTTTTTCTTATTTATATGATGGATTACACTGTTTGTTTTCCTGATGTTGAACCATCCTTGCATCCCTTTTATGAAGCCCACTTGGTCATGGTGTATTATTTTTTTGATGTGCTGTTGGATTCTGTTGGCTAGAATTTTGTTGAGAATTTTTGCGTCTATGTTCATGAGGGATATTGGTCTATAATTTTCTTTCTTAGTGATGTCCTTCCCTGATTTTGGTATGAGGGTTATACTTGCTTCATAAAAAGTATTAGGGAGTTTTCCATCCACTTCTATGTTCTGGAATAATTTGAGTAGAATTGGTGACAGTTCTTCTCTGAATGTTAAGTAGAACTCACCCGTGAAGCCAACTGGGCCTGGGCTTTTGTTGGTCGGGAGTTTCTTGATGATCTGGTCAATTTCTTCTTTTGTTATGGGTTTGTTCAAATTTTCTACTTCAGTCTGAGTAAATTTAGGTAGGTCATGTTTTTCTAGAAATGTATCCATCTCATCCAAATTTTTGAATTTGTTGGAGTACAGCTCTATGTAGTATTCTGTTATTATCTTTTTTATTTCATTTGGTTCTGTTGTGACTTCATCTATGTGGTTTCTAATGCGATTTATTTGTGTCCTCTCCCTCTTTTCTTTAGTTAGTTTTGCCAATAGTTTGTTAATTTTATTAATCCTTTCAAAGAACCAGCTTCTTGTCCTGTTGATTCTTTCTATAGTTTTTTGTTTTCCATCTCATTTATTTCTGCTCTTATCTTTATTATTTCCCTTCATTTGGTGACTGTAGGTTCTCTCTGCTGGTCTGCTTCTAGTTGTTGAAGGTGCTGTGTTAATGTGTTGATTTTGGCTCTTTCCTCTTTTTGCTTGTGTGCAATTATCACAACAAATTGTCCTCTCAGGACTGCTTTTGCCATGTCCCAAAGGTTTTGGTATGTTGTGTTTTCATTCTTGTTTGTTTCTAGGAACTTTGTGAATTTACATTTAATTTCTTCTTTTACTAAGTCACTTTTCAGCAGGGTGTTTTCCAGTTTCCATGTATTCAACTTTATTGTTTTGGCCTTCTTACTGTTGGTTTCTAGTTTTATAGCATTGTGGTTTGTGAAGATGCTCTGTAGAATTTTGATGGTTGTGCATTTATGGAGGCTTGCTTTGTGGCCTAACACATGGTCAATTCTGGAATATGATCCATGCACACTGGAGAAGAATGTGTATTGTCCTGTTGTTGGATAGGATGGTCTGTATACATCTATGAGGTACAGTTGGTTGATTGTGTTGTTAAGTTCCTCTGTAGCATTGTCGAGTTTCTTTCTGGTTGTTCTATCCCTTTTCGAGAGTGGTGTGTTGAAATCTCCTACTATAATTGTGGATTTATCTAATTCTTTCTTCAATTCCATTAAGGTTTGCTTCATGTATCTTGGTGCTCTTTCATTGCGAGTGTATATGTTTATTATGGTTATGTCATCTTGCTCGATTGACCCTTTGATCATGAGACAGTGTCCTTGTTTGTCTCTTATCCTGGTTTTTATCTTAAAGTCTACTTTGTTGGAGATTAGTATTGCCACTCATGCTTGTTTATTGTTGCAGTTGGCTTGGTAAATTTTTTCCCATACTTTAACTCTTAGTCTTTGTGTGTAAGGTGTGTCTCTTGCAGGCAGCATATTGATGGATCTTGTTTTCTTACTCATTCTGCTACTCTTTGTCTCTTCACTGGTGCATTTATTCCATTGACAGTCAATGTAATTATCGATAAGTATGAATTGATTGTTTTGCTACAAAACATCTATCTTTACATTTCCAATGTTCACAATCAGTCCTGATAACAATTATTCACTATTGTATCACAAGAGACCTATCTGCATCTCCTTTCATCAGCCATGCCCAGACAGATTGGATATTATTCAGTGGAGAGTCTACCTTCCTCCATGCCCTCTGGATCTAGGTTCCTTCTTGAAAGCTTGTATGCCAGTCACTTCTTGCCTTTGTAGTGGGCTCCCATCCCATTTGGGTAGCCAATGTCCACGTTGCCCATCCCAGTCTATCCTGTGTAGTGAACGGGTGGGAATGATCTTCACTGTAAAGATTTTTCCTCTTTTTAATTACTGCATCCATAAGTATAGGTCAAGTTCATCAAATTGTATCAGATTACTCTTTTTTTCCTTTTCTTTCTTCTTCTAGTTTAACTCTGTTCATCCAGCCATTGAAGCCGTTTTTGTGATGCTGCTTGTTTCTTTGTTCTGCATGCCTTCCTGTGCCAAGTTCATGTTTTTTGTGTCCTTTCATGCCAGTTTCTTCACAGTTTTAATGTTTCATATTCTTCTTTGATATTCATTTACTTGGTATGTTGTGAATTTCCTTTGAATATTTTATATTCTATTTAATTTTCCCTTCATTTGAAAGCCTATTTTATCCTCTAATCTACCTGACCTTCTCACCACCTGGATCTCTGTTCTTACGTGTTTACCTTCTTTCACATTGTAATTGTTTTGATCAGAGACTGTTCTCTCAGATCCTCTGAATTCATTCTTATAATTTTTTTCTGGTCTGGACTCATCCATTTTTCAATTGAGTTTTGGGTGGTGCTGCATGTATATTAATTTCTGGTTGTTGTCTATCCTTTCTGGGGTTCATTCACCTTCTTGAATGCTTATCTCTGAGGCTGGAGGGTGCCTTCCAGCACCTGTGTTAGATGAATTTCAGTACCAACATTCTGACATGCTCTGATCATTTCCATATTAGGATTCTGCCCCTTTAAGGGTGCTAGGATATTTTGGTGAACTGTACTGGCAATATCATGAAATTCTGGTAGCCAGATGATATATTGGGCAAAACTTAAGAGAGTTTTAATAAGTGTCTTCAAATTCCATGGGCACTGTTCATGAATTATTATCAAAAGCTGTGTTAGCTGGTTATGGGAAACCTTGCACTCCGCTGCATGCAAAAGGCTATGCAGCTGGAGCTTGTGATTGTATTGTTTGGGAGAAAGAGAGTTTTCTATGTTGCTAGGCAGAGATCATGGGTAAATAGGGAAAAGGCAGAGAAATCCCCTCATCTGAATTCTAAGAGACCTCATCAGGGCCATTCAGAGGCTAGTCCTTGGTCACCTGTTACCCTTACCAGGATGAGTAGATGCGTCCTTTTCCTTTTACAGACTTAAGGACGTCTAGACAGGTTCATCAACTGTCACAGGGGGCACCACTTGCTGCAGAGACAATGACTACTCAGAGTTGATAGAATGCACTGAGGAACCTAGGGGAGGATACTGACAAACAGCACCTCTAAAGGAGAGCCATAGCAATGACCATGACCAAGGTTCACATGGGAGTTTATTGATGCAAGTAAACAAGAGCAGGGAAGAGTGTGAGAAAGTAGCAGGGGAGAGTGTGAGAAAGTAGCAGGGGAGAGTGTGAGAAAGTGGCAGAGAATTCTTTCAGGTAGGGAGAGGAGGATAAGAAGCACACTGACCTTACAAGAAGTTGTTTTTGCGCTTTCTGAAAGACAAAGCTCTTAATCTATCAAGGCCTTGTCTGCTGTTTCCAGCACATAATGTTTCCAGTACTGAAGCAAGTTGAATCCCTCTGACTTTTTCTGGAGGGCCATGATGCCGACTTTCACCAGAGGCTCTGACTTTTGGTGAAATCCTGAGTCTCTACACATGTTTGCAATTGGTTACAAGGAAAATATAATTTAAAATTACGGGAATTGTTTAGTGAATTATTTATGTATTTTTGAAAAGTTTATAGAGATTCAATTCATATTACATTTCATTCATCAGAATGCAGGTGCATGGCCCAAGTTCAGAAAGTTAAAAGTTTTCATAATTCTATTATCTATTTTCAAGGATAGAAAATCTTTCTACACACAGTTAATTGATAAAGACCATTATGGATAAAGATATATTTCTATTTCCAAATTTAAACATTCCCTATTTCTAACATCACATTGAAGTCCTGGTGTGGTGCTGTAGGATAAGCACTGGACCAAAAATTTGGCTTAACACAAAAGGCTAGCAGTTGAAACTTACCAATTGCTCTTTGGAAATCCTTTATAGGGTTGGTCTGAGTTGGAACTAACTCGATAGCATTTAAAAATAACAATAGACAAGGTAGTTTCCAAAGTTTATGGAAAAACGGAATTGAGGAAACAAGGCTTGATGGCAGCTAGGGTAGAGGTGCAATGAGGTTCACTTTCAGCAATACCACAGAATACCAGGCAAAACAGATTCAGGGAAGAGCTCCAACACCTGGAACCACATAGGAAGTAATATTTTAAAAGTTTGAAGCCTTATAGCTAGTGGAACTTGTAGCAGAAGTAAGAAATTGCATGTTTTTGCATGTTCCATGCTCAGGAGCCCAGAGCTGACAAATGACAAGACCAAGCAGGAGAGCAGACACACAAGGGGAAAATGTTGCAGGATCCTCGGAGCAAAGGTGGATAATACACTTTGTCAGTTTTGCTTTCCTCTGATTTTTTTTTTTTTTCATATCTGTTCATTGGTCTCCCACTGATTACACACCTCCATTCTGGTGACTAGAGGCGGTGCCTGAGAAAATGGACACCCAGCCCCCACGACTGGTGGGTTCTTCTTCATGCATGTGCATGGATACTCTCAGCCCAAGAGCCGACCCTGAACTGATTTTTGTTTTTTTAATATGGAAAAGGCCAGAACAAGGGGTGTGGAGAGGGAGAGTTTAAAAACAAAACAGGCAAAAAATTAAATTAAATCCTGAGGTACAGTATAACAACCAACAGTGGCATCTTGAAATTGCTCAGGCTGCTTTGAAGGCAAGAAGCTAAAAGAGGACATTAAAATCATACTCATATTAGGCTACAGATTTTTTTCTTCTTCTTCTCTCCCTCTTCTCCCTTTTCTGCGATTATAACCTGCAGTATCCAATCTAGTTTTTTTTTTTTCTTTTCTTGTTTTTTTTTTTTTTTTCTTTTTTTGCTAATGCTGGTTTGCTGCTTTTTGTTCCCTTTTCCACCTTTGGGTACTCTTTCTTTCCATATATTACCCAAGAAGAGACAGAAACTGTTGCTACATAGTCAAACTACAATCACACTCTATAAAACACCAAAATCCAAGCAAGAACCACTACCAATTGCTGTAAACCAGGAAGGCAAACAACACCTTTGAAAGTTACTCTGAGTTAAACAATAAGAAGAGTGAAAAAGGAAGGCCACATCCAACTGGAGGCAATCAGAAAGCACAGAAAAACCAAAAAACATACTCAATTAAGTATTAAGGACACAGATAAACACTAAACATGACCAAGAAGCAAAAGCAGATGGCCATATCAGCACATGTACAGAAATAAAATAAAATGTCTGAGACAAATATCCTAGAGGTAGACCTGGAATCCATTTTGGAAGGAAGGAAGGCCTTGGAAATGCCTGGGAAGGAATTCAGAAAAATGATTATAAAATGTCTCAAAATACTTTACAATGGATTTTAGAAAAATAAGGAAGAAGTCAGGAAAGTGCTACAGGAACAATAAAATTAATACAGCATGTGAAACAATTCAAAACCTACAGAAAGAGGTCCAAATGATCATTAATAGAATATCAGAAACAGACAATACACTGAAAGCGCAAAGGAGTAGAATAGAGGAGATGGAAGGCAAAACCAGTGAGTAAGAAGACAAATCTCTCAATACCACTAAGACAAAAGAGATAATGCATAAAAGGATAAAAAAATTCTGAAGAAGGTCTACAATTCATGTTAGACAACATGAAGAGGAATAATTCAAGAATCATCAGCATTATGGAAAAAGAAGAATCACACAAGTCCACAGAGGAAATAGTTGAATAACTGCTGGAAGAAAATGTATTTAACATACTGAAAAGTGAAAATAAAAATATTCAAGAAGATCAATGAACCCCAGGAAGGATAGACCCCAAAAGAAAATCACCAAGACATATCATAATCAAGCTCTCCAAAGTAAAAAATAAGAAGACAATCCTTATTTTGAAAGCAGCTAGGGAAAAGAGGAGTGTTACACACAAAGGCTAACAAGTCAGATCAAGCTCAGATCTCTCAGCACAGACCATGCAAGAAATAAGGCAATGGGGAGACATACATAAGACCCTGAAACAAAACAAAACAAAACAAAACACCACCAAGAACCATGTATCCAGCAAAGCTATCAATCAAATATGACTGTGTAATCAAAACATTCCAGGAAAAACAGAAGCTAAGGGATTTTGCCAAAGCCAACCCTGTGCTACAAAACATTCCATGGACTGAGCACCAACAAGAACTGACAACAACCAGAGATTGGCATATATGGCAGCACCTTCCAGAATTAAATAGACAGAAGGAAGAGTTAAGAACAGAACAAAACTTTAAGAACAAACTCAGAGAAGCTGGGAGGTCAGTCTATGATAAAAAAAAATTACAATGCAAAAAAAGATAAACATGTAGGAACACAGCTCCAGATGGTGATAAGGTCAGGACAAAATAGACTGAATTAAAAGGAGGGAAAAAATAATGGATTATAAGGTCAACTCTGGTGTGGCGCTGTGGGTTAATGTGCCAGACTGCAAAGCCATTTGAACTGCAATGTCGGTGGTTCAAGCTCACCAGCTGCTCCTCATAAACACTATACAGGGTCGCTATGGGTCGGAATCAACTCATCAGCACTTCACAACAACAAGGTCAACTAAAAGAAAATTAATACTCCACAACTTCCAAAAAAATGAAAACCCAAAAAGAACATGGAAACATTAAAAATATGAGGAAACTCACAAGAAAGAACACAAAAAGCATGAACTCAACAACGGAAGACACACAGAACAAAGAATGCAGTAACACAACAAACAAACATAATGGCAGCAATTAATCCATACCTATCAATAATTACACTAAATGTAAATTGATTAAATGAACCAGTTAAGAGACAGAGAGTGGCAGAATGTATAAGAAAACAAGATCCTTCAATATGTTGTCTGCAAGAGATCCATCTCACACACAAAGACAAAAACAGATTAAAAGTCAAAGGATAGAAAAAAATATACCAAGCTAATTGCAATCAGAAACAAACAGGAGTGGCAGTACTAAGGCAAAAACCAACATAATAGAAAAAGATGGACATTATCTCATGATTAAAGGGATAATTGAACAAGATGACATAACCCTAATAAACATCTATGCTCCCAATGAAAGAGTACCAAAATGTATAAAGCAAACACTAATAGACTTGAAGAAAGAAATAAACGAATCTACAATAACGTGAATTGTTTTAATACATTGCTTTCAAAAATCGATAGAACAACCAGAAATAAACTTGACAAAGACCTCAAAAATGTGTACAGAGCATTCAAGCCAACAACAGCACAATACACATTCTTTTCCAGTACACATGGAAAATTCTTCAGAATAGATCATATCTTAGGCAACAAGACAAATTTCCATAAATTTACAAATATAAAAATGCTACAAAGCGTCTTATCAGACCACAATGCTATCAAATTAGAAATCAACAATAGGAAGACCAAGGAAATCAAGTCAAAAACATGGAAACTGAATAACACCTTGCTGAAAAGCGACTGGGAAGTAGAAGAAATTAAACGGGAACTCACAAATTTCTAGAAAAAAATGAGAATGAAAACACAACATGCCAAAATCTTAGGGATACGGTGAAAGTGGTTCTGAGAGGACAATCTATTGCAATAAATGCACACATCCAAAAAGAAGAAAGAACCAAAATCAACACATTGACACAGCATCTACAACAATTAGAAACAGACCAACAGAGGGAACCTACAGCCAAGAAAAGAAAAGAAATAATAAAGAATTAGAGCAGAAATAAATGATATAGAAAACAGGAAAACTATAGAAACAATCGACAGGACAAGAAGCTGGTTCTTTGAAAGGATTAACAAAATTGACAGACAATTGGAAAACCTACTAAAGAAAAGAGGGAGAAGACACTAATAATATGAATTAGAAACCACATGGGCAATGTCACAAAGAAACCAAAGGAAATCAAAAGGATAATAACAGAATACTATGAAAAGTTGTACTCCAACAAATTTGAAAATTTAGAAGAGATGGTTGCATTTTTTGAAAAACACGCCCTACCAAAACATACACAGAGTGAAGTAGAATACTTGAACAGACACAAAACAAAAGAAGAAATTGATCAGATCATCAAAAAACTCCCAACTAACAGAAGTCCAGGCCCAGAAGGCTTCAATGGTGATTTCTACCAAACATTCAAGGAAGAGCTATCACCAATTCTACTCAAATTATCTACTCCAGAATATAGAAGAACATGGAAAACTTCCTAATATATTTTATGAAGCAAGTATAAACCTCATACCAAAACCAGGGAAGGACATCACTAAGAAAGAATATTATAGGCAAATATCCCTCATGAACATACGCAAAAATTCTTAACAAAATCCTAGCCAACAAAATTCAGCAGCACACCAAATAGATAATACATCATGATTAATTGGGATTCATATCAGAGATGCAAGGATGGTTCACCCTTAGGAAAAGGATCGATGTAATCCACCATATAAATAAGAAGAAAGAATAGAACCACATGATCGTATCAACTGATGCAGAAAAAGCATTTGACAAAATCCAACACCCACTTCTGGTAAAAACACTCAACAAAATAAGATTGAAGGGAAATTCCACAACATAATTAAGAATATATATACAACACCAACAGCCTACATTAATCACAGTAGAGAGAAATTGAAAGCCTTCCCTCAGTGAACAGGAACCAGACAAGGATGCCCTTTGTCACCACTTCCTATGGAAGTCTTAGCAAGAGATATACAGCAAGACAGGCAAATTAAAGGCATCCAAATTGGGAAACAGGAAGTAAAACTCTCCCTATTTGCAGATGATGTGATCCTATACGTAAAAAACCCCAAAGACTTTCTAAAAATCTACAGACCTTATTGGAAGATTCAGCAAAGTGGCAGGATATAAGATCAACATACAAAAATCAGTTGGATTCCTCTATACCAAAAACAACAGAGCTGAAAAGGATATTAGGAAAGCAATACATCTATAATAGCCTCCCAAAGGATGAAATATTTAGGAATAAATGTAACTAGAGAAACAAAGGACTTATACAAAGAAAATTACAAAACAAAAGAAACCAAATGAGACCTATAAAAATGGAAGAATGTACCATGCTCCTGGATAGGAAGACTTAACATTGTGAAAATGTCAATACTGCCCAAAACAATTTACACATATAATGCAATCCCAATCCAATTCCAACAACATTCTTCAAAGAGATAGGAAAAAATAAAAATAAAAACGTTTTATGGAAAGGAAACAGACCCAAGGTATGCAAAGCATTCCATAAGAAGAATAAGGTTGTAAACCTCTCACTCCCAGATTTCAAATTTTTTTTACTTATCTACACTGGTCAAAACAGCTTGGTAGTGGTACAATGAAAGATAAATTGATCAATGGAACAGAATTGAAAATCCAGAAATTAACCCATCCACATATAGCCAACTGATTTTTGACAAAGTGCCTAAATAGTCTCTTTAACAGATGTTGCTGGCAGAACTGGAACATGATATGCAAAAGACTGAAACAAGACCTTCACCTCACACCTTATATAAAAACCAACTTAAAATGGAATAAAGGCCTAAATGTAATTCCCAGAATTATGAAGGCCATCAATGAAAAAATAGGGACAAATATGAGGGCACTAATTCAGGTAATACACAGACTACCAAACATTTTGAAGATTACACAAACAAAAGTAGACAAAACAGATGATTGGGACATACTAAAAATTAAAAACTTATGTACATCAAAAGACTTCACCAAAAGAGTAAACAAGGAACTAAAAGAATGGGAAAAAATCTTTTGCAATGACATATCAGACAAGGGACTCATTTCTAAAATATATAGGAAACTACAACACCTATACAAGAAAAAGACAACTCAATTAAAATATGGGCACAGGACATGAACAGTCACTTCACTAAGGAGGATATCTGGGCAGTCAACAAGCATATCAAGAAATATTCATGATCACTAGCCATTAGAGAGATGCAAATCAAAACAACAATGAGATATCGTCTCACACCAGCAAAAACAGCAAATATCAAAAAAGTAGAGGACAATAAATGCTGGCAAGGATGTGGAGAAACTGGGACGCTCCTGCATTGCTGGTGGAATTGCCAAATGGTCCAACCTCTCTGGAAAGCAATATGGCGTTTTCTTAGAAGGTTGGAAATAGAAATTACCTTATGATCCAGCAATTTCTCTACTGTGTACTTGCCCACAAGAAATACGAGCCATACAATGAATAGGTATATGTACACCAACGTTCATAGCAGCACTATTTACACTAGCCAATTATGGAGACAGCCTGTGTGTCCATCAACTGAACAATAAATAAAATAACTGAGGTACATACACACAATGAGTATTAAGCTACCTTGAAGAATAACAAGGGAGCTGCAAGCCACTGAATAACATGAATGAGCTTTGGGGACATTATGTTGAGTGAAATTTTTCTGTCACATAAGGAGAAATACTGCATAGGACCACTACTGCAAAAGAATAAGAAAATGAAACCATGCTGAATGGGGGTGGTTCTTTGCTGGTTCCTGGGATGTGGGGGTGATGTATAGGTGGATCACAGGGTACGGAATAGACACAGGATAGTTTGGGTGCTAGGGAGAGGGCAATACACAAGGAGTGGGAGGGGAATGGAAGAACAAAGCAGGTTTGCATGGGCTAAGTGGGACAGATATATTATATAATATAATATATAATAATGATGTATGTACAACCTTGGAACAACAGGGCCCTGAGATACAGTGATGGAGAAATGGTTGGAATGGTCAAAGGGGGGAAAACAATGTTAAGATACTTGGCTGTCATTTGAATCTTGGTTTCCCTGACATACCATTATAAAATAGACACTTGAGGGGATGAGAAAGGAATAGCCAGAAATATCACTGTAGAAAGTTTGTAAGTTGATTGGAATACCTAAAATGGGGCTACAATGTGCCCAGTGAAGGAGGCTTCCTGTGGAACCTCTGCATTACATAAGACCATAGGTAGTATTCTGAACCTCACCCAGAGTCTTCTGAGGTGGAAAATTTCCACTTGAAAGGACAAGAAGACTAGCCTGGAGGGACTAGAAGAACAGAAGATACTTCTTGAAAGAGAGACATACAGGAAAAATACAAAACAATATAGGCAGTCCGACTGATTACTACAAGAACAAGCCAAGTTGCTCACCCAAGAGACATTAAGGCAAGTGGTCTAGTCCCCTCAGGACAAACCCCTTCCAAGAGTAGATTCAGTGGGAATACACGAGCAATCATGCACTCTGATTGGTCATTGATAAGGGGAAGAGAAGGAGAAACAGCAAAGAACCTGCACCCTAAGCCCTACAACATTTAACAGACTCCTGTAAACCCAGGTAGAGACCTGGTTGGCCAGCAGTAATGCAAGACATCAGGGCTCTTGGGCCCAGAGTCAGTGATATAGCCACAGAGGTCTAGTGGAGAGTGAAGCATCCAGCTGATAAGAAGAGAGGGCATATGTATAAGAACATCCACACTTGCAGATAATACCCACTTGACCTGGCTTCAATGAAAGATGAACAGAGCTCAACTAGAAGAAGAAAGAAGAAGGGGAAAAAAAGAGTAATCTGATACCATTTGATGAATTTGACATTCAGTAGCTCATAAGAGCGAACAAATCTTTAGAGAAAGGATCATTCCCACCCCCACCATACTCAGAGTAGAGCGGGATGAACAACTTGGACATTGGGTACCCTAAATGGAGGGCTACAAAGGCAAGAAGTGACTGGCTTACAACCTTTCAAGAGGGAGCCTAGATCCAGAGGGTGTAGAGGAAGGTAGAATCTCCACTGAGTAGTATACAATCTGTCTGGACAGGGATGATGATTGGAGATGCGGATAGGTCTTTTGTGATAAAATAGTGAATAATTGTTATCATGACTGACGGTAAGGGTTGGAAATGTAAAGGTATACCTTTTGTAGCAAAAGGAAGGGAGAGATTGACTTTGCAGACTAGGACTGGAGGTCCCTGGGACCATAAAGGGAAAAGAGCGGAGAGTGGAGAGCGGAACCCTACCTAGAGAAGCAATGATGCCAGAGATGGAGGCGAGACGATGACGTGAATAGATGGAATGGCTGGGAACTTAAAACCCAGAGAGAGAGGGGAGCTTTGTGCTGATGACCGGGGGGCAGGTATACCTTTTGGTTGATGCATGGAGGGTATTGTAACCATGGCAATGAAACAATAAATGATAGGATAAATGTAAACCTAATGTTCTCCCATGTAAACTATCACATAATTCACAATAAAACATTAAAAAAAAAATGGAACAGAAAGATAATAGAATTTTTCACACAGTTGGAATCCTCCTTGTTTATGTATTTAAAGATTATTGCAGAATCAGGTGTATTTTGAGAGGAGACAGAAAGCATAATACAATTGCTATATGTATTAGAAATAGAAAGAATATGGTTAGTCAGGGTAAGTTAACTAGATTTAAACACAGAGAAAGTTTATTTCTTAATTTACTTTATTTTAGGATGACAGTCTCAGAATAGCTAAAGGGTAATATAGTTGATAGAGTCAGTATTAGTCACTTGAACGGTGTTAAACGACCTTTTCTCTTCAATGAATAAAAGTCTATTACTGGATTTCAACTTTTCTTTTCAACTTCTTTTGTAATTTTGAAACTCCACCAACCAAAATTGAGCACAGAAAAAGAATTAAACGACCAATGAATGTAGCTAGCATCTTGTTTATATTAATAAGTATTCTTGCTCGAAGTGCATATTCTTTGTCAGGTGGAGGGCCACTATCTACACTTCCACCTGATCCTCTCGCTACACAATTTGGTGGTTTCCAACCACGTATACAGTGGCAGTTATGCTTGTTGTTGCACACTCCTTTATAATTGCATGTTGAAACATTACAGGTAAAGTGTAAGTCTTCATAGTAGGTACAATTATTGTCAAGACAGTATTTTCCTGGCCCACATGTGGCACCATCCACTACAAATCCCATGTATGGCTTTTGTGTCCCAAAGTGAGCATCATATCCAAAGCATATTTCTTCTTTAACATCATAAACGACTAAATGACGAAATGTAGAGTGATCACCTCCACCAGGGATTTGTGGGACACCACTACAGTGCAGCATTCCACAAAAAACATCATCATGTTCACATTTAACAGATTTTCCTCCACCGCTTACTAATCTCACCCCACAATTTCCATATCGATCACCTACTATATTAAGTTTTTTATAGCATGCTGGTACTGCATCTTTTATTTGATAGCCAAAAAGGGCTTGACACTGCAAATCACGATCACTGCAATTTCCTCTTATACAAACGGCTACTGTCGAACAAGGGGTTCCATCCTGGATATAACTGTCTTCTGGGCACAAATGTGTTTTCCCATCACAGTATTCTGGTAGATCACATATGCCAAGTGTGTCTCTGCAAATTCTTCCAGGGGGGTCATATTTACAGTTACTGCAACAACTTCCTTGATCACATAAACTGCCTAAGGTCAGGGCACAATTGGTTCCACAACATTTATCTTGAGCACAATCTTTAAAGGATCCACAGTCACATTCTTCCTTCTGATTTACAATCTTGTCTCCACAACGAGGAGCTATATAAGGAAAATTGTGATATGGAACATTCTGCCAGCTCAAACAAGGATCCCATTTGTTGTGATCATGAAGGAAATGTCCATAAGTACAATTACTAAATGTATCTAGAAGACCAGGTGAATTAGCCATGACACAGTTAGTTCTACGAAAGCAGTGACAACCTGATGAATCATGGAGAATACGAAAGTTATGAGTTAATGTATGTGCTGCGATAGTTGCAGTTAGAAATATATGATATCTTGCCATAAATACATATGTTGCTCCCCAGTTTGGATTGCATATTCCCCCCAAGTGTGCATAATATGTGTATTGTCCTAGTTTATGTCCTGTAAGAAGTACTGAAGTATCATGAGGAACATGTTCAAAAAATCTATGAAATTTCCACACACCAAACTCTGTTATCATGGCACGAGTATTAGCCTTAGTAAGATCTATTACATCTTCTTTATTCCATATGCACAGCACACGTATGTGGACCGAGAAATGAACATGTATAAAAATATTGTCAAGTATGCTGTTCATAATCACAATACTTTCTATGTGATGTGTTACATTTTCTTTTGTCCTCCACAATGTCTTAGAAATTGTATAATGGAGTTTTAAATATCTTCTGTGTGGCACCCACAGATATGCTGGTCCTGCTCTAGGAGTTTCAGCAAGTTTTTCCTCTTCAAATCCTTGATGTAGCTCTTCCCCTTCAATCTCACACCTTTCAACTCCTGTTGATCCTTCTTCTGACACAAGTAGAGAAACCACATGCTCAAATTTGGAAGAAGCCTCCAGTGGTTTGATTTCATAAGTGAAATCATCCAGCTGTAACATGCCATGTAGACCCCCGCGGCAGGTGTCCAATGTGGCCTTGGACCCAGGTACCCCTTCCAGGTAGCTGAAATAATAACAGTCTTGGAGGACATATGGGTAATCTAGCTGCATGGCACCTTGATCATTGTTGGTAACCACAGGAAAATGTCTGGGAAGCAAGTTCTTCTTGATCTTCATGTGAAGTATGTGTCTTTGGCCCTGAAAGTGCATGCTGTAGGATAGACGACCTGTCCTGTCAGCTCCACTCACCTTGTGGGGCACCTTCCGGGGAATCACAAGTTCAGAGGAAGCGAAATGCCATGCTGGTGGGCCTTGGGAACAGCATACAGAGGACAGGAGTGCCCAGAGCATGGGCAGCACAAGAGGACCTCTCAGGAGCATCTGGGTCCAGGCAAGCCCCATGAGTGTGGGAGCCTGTAACCAGAGAAAACTTTAACTAGTGTGAGGCAAGCCAGACTGTGCCTGAAATAGCAACTTTTCCATAAAGACTGGTGAGATCACAACTGGAGGCTCAAAGGCATGGCTATTACACAACAATGATGATGTGCTCATTTGAGGAGGCTGGGCTAAGTAAGATGGTACTCCAGTGCAGGATTAGGGGAAAATGAGTAGAATTGGAGAAAATAATATATATACTTGGACTGCTGTTGTTAAGTGCCTTTGAGTCAGAAACCTGTATTTGGTTTCTGATGAGTGTTTGGTAGGTTTGAACCACTGGCCTTGTGGTTATCACACATACCAGTGTAGTGCTAGTCCTATAGCTCCACACCAGGACTTCATATGTGTGCTAAAGTGTCCTTTATTCTCTCGTGGATGTCATAGGAAAGAATGAATATGTTAGTGCAACTTGAAGAAAGATAATGATTTTCTCCCCCTTAAACTGTAAGTCTAAATTATTGCAAATCATGTAGGTTACTGACTTCCATTATTATTATTGGTCTACCTAATGATGGATTGAAGTGAGTATTTTTCTTTTGTTTTTATGTTTACTTTACATGAGGAACCGCATAGTCAACTGTCTTAAGACTGGTCAAGGTTCTTGTAACAGTGTTCTGTGTCAATTTGACTAGGTCAGGATTTCCATGGTTTAGAAGTAAAAGATGTGCTTATTCTCATGGTGATAAAACCTAATACAGGCTTAGTTAATATTATAATAATTACTGGCTATGAGCAGCCAATCAATTGATGGGATGGTTGTGGTCTGCTCCCATTATAATGGAAACATAGAAAAGGCTCTCTCTTCCAATGGGCATCAGGGACTCTACAATTGTAAGCGATTTCCTTGACATAAACTTTCTTTGCACATAACAATATATATGCAGATATATATTGTTATATTGTTTTGCTATATTGTGTGTTTTTTTGTTATATTGCTTTTCTATTCCAGTAGTTAAGGTGATTCCCTCAGTAGTTATTGTAGTTGTATCTTGAACATAGTGACTTTCAACGCATTTCCTGCTTGCTGTTTTTGTCTTTGTTTCTTGGAGAATTGCTCCTCTTGCTTAGGTCAAAAATTCTACTTTGGAGACTGACAGAGAGTAATTAATTATGGCTGAAAGCAGAGAATACCAGAAAGATGTTTACCTGTGCTTTATTGAGTATGCAAAGGCTTTTGATTATGTGGATCATGACACTATGGACAACATTGTGAAGTATGAGTATTCTGGAACACTTAATTGTACTCATGAATATTCTGTACATAGACCAAGAGACAACTGTTTGAACAGAGCAAGGGAACACTGAATGGTTTAAAATTAGAAAAGATTTGCTCCAGGGTTATATTATTTCACCATACTTATTCAATATGTATGCTGAACAAATAATCAGAGAAGCTGGATTATATGAAGAAAAATGTGGCATCAGTACTGGAGGAGGGCTCATTAACACTCTGAGATATGCAAATAATACAACCTTGCTTTCTGAAAGCCAAGAGAATTTAAAATTCTTATTGATAAAGATCAAAGACCACAGCCTTCACTATGGGTTGCACCTCAATGTAAAAAAACAAAATCCCCACCACTTGACCAACAAATAACATCCACATAAATGGAGAAAACATTGAAATTGTGAATGACTTCATTTTGCTTGGATCAACTACCAACACTCATGGAAGCAGCAGTCAAGAAATAGAACAGCATATTGCATTGGGTAAATGTGCCGCACAAGGCCTTTTTAAAGTGTTGAAGAGCAAAGATGTTTCAGGACTAAGTGATGCCTCACCCAAGCCATGGTGTTTTCAATAACTTCACATGCATGTGAAAGTTGGACAGTGAATAAGGAAGACAAGAGAAGTCACCCAAGCCATGGTGTTTTCAATAACTTCACATGCATGTGAAAGTTGGACAGTGAATAAGGAAGACAAGTGAAGAATTGATGCATTTGAGTTATGGTGTTGGAGGAGAATATTGAAAGTAGCATGGATGGCCAAAAGAACAAATAAATCTGCGCTGAAAGAAGTAGAGTCAGAGTGCTCCTTGGAAGCCAGGATAGGCAGAGTTCGTCTTCCATACTTGAGACATATTGTTAGGAGGGACCAGTCACTGGAGAAAGGTATCATGTTTGGTAAACCGGAGGGTCAGAAAAATGAAGACCCCCAATGAGATGAATTGACACAGTGGTAGCAACAATGGGCTCCAATGTAGCAATGATTGTGAGGTTGGTCCAAGATCGGGCACTGTTTCATTCTGTTTTGCATAGGGTCAGTATGAATTGGTACCAACTCGATGGCACCTAACAAAAACAACAACAATTAATTATGGAATGTAGCTAGTGAGTGAGTTAAGTTTTAACTATAGCCACTGTTATAAAATGGATATTTGTCTTCTATTATACTTTATAATGAGCTATATAACCATTTCAATGCCCACTTTTCTTTGTTCCTTGATTTCAACTATCCTCTTTTGCATTTATCTCTCAACCTTTGAAATCCACGTCATCGTCTCTGCCTCCATCTCTGGTGTCACTGTTTCTTTGGGTGGGGTTCCTCTCTCTACTCTTCTTCCTTGAATGTCCCAGGGAACTCAGTTCCTAGACTGCAAAGTCATTCACTCCCCTCCTTTTGCTGCAAAATATCTACCTTTACATTTCCAACCCTCACAATCAGTCCTGATAACAATTTTCCACTATTGTATCACAAGTGACCCACCTCCTTTCATCAGCCCCGCCCAGACACATTGGATACAACTTAATGGAGATTCTACCTTCCTCCATGCCCTCTAGATCTAGGCTCCCTCTTGAAAGCTTGTAAACCAGTCACTTCTTGCCTTTGTAGCCCCTCTGCCCCATTTGCAGCATGCACTGTCCAATTTGCCAATCCCTGTCTACTCTGTGTATGGAGGAGATGGGAATGATCCTCGCTGTAAAGATTTGTTCCCTCTTTTGAGTTAATGCATCCATAGGTGTAGGTCAAGTTCATCAAATTGTATCAGATTACTCTTTTTTTCCTCTTCTTTCTTCTTCTAGTTGAACTCTGATCACCCAGTCATTGAAGCCAGGTCAAATGGGTATTATCTGAAAATGTGGGTGTTCTTATGCATATGCCCTCTCTTCTTATCAGCTGGATGCTTCACTCTGCACTCTAGTCCTCTGTGGCTATGTTACTGACTGGGCCCAAGAGTCCCAGGTCTTGCCACACTGCTGGCCAACCAGGTCTCCACCCGGGTTCACAGGAGTCTATTGAACGTTGTAGGACTTAGCTTGCAGCTTCATTGCAGTTTTTCCCTCATTTCCACTTACCGATAAAGAACGTGGTCACCATTCAGAGCGTGTATTCCCATTGAGTCTTAGTCTTAAAAAGAGGTTTGCCCTGGGGGGACCTGACCACTTGCCTTGAGGTCTCTTGGGTGAGCAACTTGCTTGTTCTTGTAGTAATCAGTTGAACTGCCTATATTGTTTTGTATTTTTCTTGTCAGTCTTTCTTTCAGGAAATATCTTCTGTTCTTCTAGCTGCTCCAGGCTGGTCTGCTTGTCCTTTCAAGTGGAAATTTCCCACCTCAGAAGATTCTGGATGCAGTTCAGGATGCCACCTATGGTCTTATGTAATGCAGAGGCTCCGCAGGAAACCTCCTTCACTGGGCACGTTGTAGGCCTATTTTAGGTATTCCAATCAATTATAGGCAGAAGACGGACTTCCAAGCTTTCAATGGTGATATTTCTAGCTATTCCTTTCTCTTCCCCTCAAGTTTTATAATGGTATGCTAGGAAAAGCAAGACTCAAAAGACAGCTAAGCATCTTAACATCATTTCCCCCCTTTTCCCCATTCCAAACATGTCTCAATCCCTGTATCCCAGAGCCATGTTTTTCCAAGGTTGTGCATACATCATTATTTACCTCTGGCCCACTTAGCCCATGCAAACCTGCCTAATACTTTTCCCATCCAGTTTGTTCTTCCATTTCCCTTCACCTTCTTTTGTATTGTCCCCTCCCTAGCACCCAAACTATACTGTGTCTATTCCATTCCCTGTGCTCCACTTTCCCCTTCCCACCATCACCCCACCCCAATATCTCGGTAAAAAGCAAAGAACCCACTCTCCACCCCCTAACTTTACTATGGGTTCTTTTTCTTAGTCTTTTACAGTAGTGGTCCTATGCAGTATTTCTCCTTTTGTGACTGACTAATTTCACTCAACATAATGTCCTCAAGGTTCATCTATGTTATGCCATGTCTTGCAGCTTCTTTGTTATTCTTCAAGGTAGCATAATATTCCATTGTTTGCATGTACCACAGTTTGTTTATCCATTCTTCAGTTGATGGGCACTTTGGCTGTCTCCATCTTTATGCTATCATTAATAGTGTGCTATGAACACTGGTGTGCATATGTCTACTCGTATTTCTTGTTGTCAAATACCCAGTAGAAGAATTGCTGGATCATAAGGTATTTCTCTTTCCAACCTTCTAAGAAAGTGCCATATTGCTTTCCAGAGAGATTGGACCATTTGGCAATCCCACCTGCAATGCAGGAGCATCCCCATCCTCGCCAGCATTTATTTTCCTCTACTTTTTTTATCTTTATTATTATTGCTGGTGTGAGATGATATCTTATTGTTGTTTTGATTTGCATCTCTCTAATGGCTCGTGATCATGACCATGTTTTCATATGTTTGTTGGCTGCCTGAATCTCCTACTTAGTGAAGTGCCTATTTATGTCCTGTGCCTGTTTCTTAATTGGGTTATTTGTCTTTTTCTGGTACAGGTGTTGTAGTTTCTTATATATTTTATAAATGAGTCTCTTGTCTAATGTGTCATTGCAAAATATTTTTTTCCCATTCTGTGGGTTCCCTTTTTACTCTTCTAGTAAAGTCTTTTGATGCACATAAGTTTTAAATTTTTAGTATGTCCCAATCATCTATTTTTAAAAGGAGCTCTGGTTGTGTAGTAGTTATGAAATGGGCTGTGAATCTTAAGGTCAGCAGTTCTAAACAACCAGCTGTTCCACAGGAGTAAAATGAGGCTTTCTACTCCTATAAGGATTTCCAGCCTCGGAAACCCTGTACAGGGTCGCCATGAGTCGGAACGAACTCCATGGCACATAACAACAATAAATCATCTATTTTGTCTACTTTTGTTTGTGTAGTTTTCAAAATGTTTGGTAGTCAGTGTTTTCCTAAATTAGTGCCCTCACATTTGTCCCGAATTTTTCATTGATGGCCTTCATAATTCTGGGATTCACATTAAGGTCTTTAATCCATGCTGTGTTGGTTTTTATATAAGGCATGAGGTGAAGGTCTTTTTCCAATCTTTTGCATATTGCTTTCCAGTTCTTCCAGCACCATCTGTTGAAGAGACTATCACCTCCCCATGTGATATAGTTACTTACTTTCTCAAAAATCAGTTGGCTGTATGTGGATGCGATAATTTCTGGATTCTCGATTCTGTTCCATTGATTAATGTATCTTTAATTGTACCAGTTCCTATCTGTTTAGACCATTATAATCATGTAATATATTTTGAAATCAGGTAGTGAGGGGTTTCCAACCTTAATCTCCTTCTTAAGGAGTGCTTTGTTTACCCTGGGTTTCTTTCCTTTCCATATAATGTTTGTATTCATTTTTTTCCATCTCTTTGAACTATGTCGTTGGGATCTGGATTGGGATTGCAATATATGTGTAGATTGTTTTTGGCAGTATTGACATTTTCACAATGTTAAGTTTTCCTATCCAAGAGCAGGGTACAGTCTTCCACTTTTGTAGTTTTCTTTTGGTTTCTGATAGTAGTGTTTTGTAGTTTTCTTTGTATAAGTCCTTTGTTTCTCTAGTTACATTTATTCCTAGATATTTCATCATTTGGTTAGCTATTGTAAATGGTATTACTTTCTTAATGTCCTTTTCAGTGCTGTTGTTTTTGGTATACAGGAATCCAACTGAAGTTTGTATGTTGACTTATACCCTACCACTTTGCTGAATCTTCTAATGATGTTTAGTTTTTACTGAGTCTTTTGGGTTTTCTACATAGAGGATCATATCATCTGCAAATATAGAGTTTTATTTCCTCTTTGCCAATTTGGATGCCTTTAATTTCCCTGTCTTGCCATATATCTCGTGCTAAGACTTCCAGCACAATATAGAATAGGAGTGATGGGAAAGGGCATCCTTGTCTGTTTCCTGTTCAGAGAAGGAAGGCTCTCAGCTTATCTCCATTGAGAGTAATGTAGGTTGTTGGTTTTGTATATATGCTCTTAATTATGTTGAGGAAGTTCCCTTCAATTCCTACTTTTTTGAGTGTTTTTATCAGGAATGGATTTTGGATTCTGTCAAATGCCTTTTCTGCATCAATTGATATGATCATGTGGTTCATTTCTTTTTTTCTTATTAATATGGTGGATTACGTTGATTGTTTTTCTGATGTTGAATCATCTTTGAATCCCTGATATGAATCCCACTTGGTGATGCTATCTTTTTTATGTGCTGCTGGATTCTGTTGGCTAGGATTTTGTTGAAAAAATTTGAGGGATATTGGTCTATAAGTTTATTTCTTAGTAACGTCCTTCCCTGGCTTTGGTATTAGATTTATGTTTGCTTCATAAAATGTATTTGGCAGTTTTCCATCCGCCTATATATTCTGGAATAATTTGAGAATTGGTAACAGCTCTTCACTGAATGTTTGATAGAACTCATTAGTGAAGTCATCTGGGCCTATACTTCTTTTTTATTTCCTTGGTCTTCTTATTGTTGATTTCCAATTTGATAGCATTTTGGTCTGAGAATGTGCTTTGTAGTATTTTGAAATTAGTAAATTTAAGGAAATTTGTTTTGTGGCTGAAGGCATGGTCTATTCTGAAGAAGGTTCCAAGTGCATTGGAAAAGAATGTGTAGTGTGCTGTTGTTGGGTTGAATGCTCTGTACACATCTATGAGGTCCAGTTGGTGGATTGTGTTGTTTAGTTCCTCTGTGTTTTTTTCAAGTTTCTTTCTGGTTGTTCTATCCATATTTAAAGCTGGTATATTAAAATCACCCACGATTATAGTATATTTGTCTATTTCTTTCTTCAAATCTATTAGAGTTTGCTTAATATATTTTGGAGCTCTTTCATTAGGAACATAGATATTTATTATAGTTATGTCACCTTGTTCAATTGTCCCTTTGATCATGAGATAATGTCCATCATTATCTTTATGCTGGCTTTTGTCTTAAAGTTTATTTTATCAGAGATTAGTAGTATCATTCCTTTTTGTTTTTGATTGCAATTCGATTGGTATATTTTTTCCCATCCATTGACTTTTCATCTGTTTTTGTTCCTGTGTGTGAGATGTGTCACATGCAGGCAGCGTATTGAAGGATCTTTGTTTTCTTATCCATTCTGCCACTCTCCATGTCTTTTTCCCCCCCCTTTTATTGTGTGATAGTTTACATGGAGGAACATTAGCTTTACACTCATTCTATTATACATCGTTTCATTGCCATAGTTACCATCCCGTCCATGCATCATCACCCAACCAAAGGTTATACCCTGCAGGCCGCCCCCCTCTCTCCCCATGGTCCTCAGCACACAGCTCCCTTCCCTCCCTGGATCTCAAGTCCTCAGCCACTCCAACGCTTCATGTCATACTCTCTGTCTCCATCTCAGGCCTCGCTGCTTCTCTGGGTGGGGTCCCGATTTCTGTTCTTCTCCAGTGATGATCCCAGGGGACTTTGCTCCTAGACTGAAAGGTTAATCACATCCCTCTTTGCTATAAAATAGCCACCTTTACCTTTCCAGGCCTCACAATCCAACCTGATAACAATTATTCACCCCTGCATCACAAGAGACCCATCTGCATTTCTTTCCATCAGCCCTACCTAGACAGGTTGGATATTACTCACTTGAGACTCCACCCTCCTTCCCGCCCTGTCGATCCAGGTTCCCTCTTGAAAGCTTGTAAGCCCCATTTTGGGTAGCCAATGTTCAAGTTGCCCACCCCTGTACTGGACATACTGTAACCCCATTTTAGGTATTCCAGTCAGTTCCAGGCAGAAGACGGACTTACAAGCTTTCTATGGTGGCATTTCTGGTTATTCCTCCCTCTACTCTCCTGTGACTGTTTTATAATATAGTGCACGGAAAACCAAGGTTCAAGAGTCAGCCAAGCATCTCAACATTATTCCCCCACTTTCCCCATTCCAACCATGTCCCAGTCTCTGTATCCCAGAGCCCTATTGTTCCAAGGCTGTGCCTACATCACTTATTACCGCTGTTCCATTTAGCTCATTCCTACCTGTCTGTTCTCCCATCTGCTTTGTTCCTCCATTCCCCTCTCCCTACTTGTATGTTGTCCCCCTCCCCAACACCCAAGCTATCCCATGTCTATTCCCTGCCCTGTGCTCCACCTTCCCCTCCCATCCTTAACTCCACCCCTATGCCCTAGCATCCAGTTAATCATCCACTTTAGTGGAATAGTATGGGTTCTTTTACTTAGTCTTTTACAGTAGTGGTCGTATGCAGTATTTTTCCTTTTGCGATTGACTAATTTCACTCAACATAATGTTCTTAAGATTCATCCATGTTTGGAAGTGGCATGCAGCTTCCTTGTTATTTTTCAATGCAGCATAGTACTCCATTGTGTGTATGTACCACAGTTTGTTTATCCATTCTTTAGTTAATGGGCACTTTAACTGTCTCCATCTTTTTGCTATTGTAAATACTGCAATTATGAACATTAGAGTGCATATTATCTACCCGTGTTGTGGCTCGTTTTTCTTGTGGGTAAATACCAAGTAGCAGAATTGCTGGATCGAATGGTATTTCTATTTTCAAACTTCTGAGGAAGTGCCATATTGTTTCCAGAGAGGTTGGACCATTTTGCAGTGCCACCTGCAATGCAGGAGTGTCTCAGGCTCTACACATCCTTGCCAGCATTTATTATCCTCAACTTTTTTGATCTTTGCCGTTATTGTTGGTGTGAGATGGTATCCCATTGTTGTTTTGATTTGCATCTCTCTAATGGCTAGTGATCGTGAACATTTCTTCATATGTTTGTTGGCTGCCCGGATCTCCTCCCTGGTGAAATGTCTGTTCATATCCTGTGCCCA
>NW_006408987.1:191682-192246 GCF_000296735.1 Chrysochloris asiatica
TGTTGAGGAATTTCCCTTCAATTCCTATTTTGTTGAGTGTTTTTATCAGGAATGGATGTTGGATTTTGTGAAATGCTTTTTCTGCGTTAATCGATATGATCATGTGCTTTTTTTCCTTTTTCTTATTTATATGATGGATTACACTGATCGCTTTCCTGAAGTTGACCCATCCTTGCATCCCTTTTATGAAGCCCACTTAGTCATGATGTATTATATTATATTTTTGATGTGCTGTTGGATTCTGTTGGCTAGGTTTTAGTTGAGAATTTCTGTGTCTATGTTCATGAGGGATATTGGTCTATAATTTTCTTTCTTAGTGATGTCCTTCCCTGATTTAGGTATGAGGGTTATACCTGCTTTATAAAAAGTATTAGTGAGTTTTCCATCCACTTCTATGTTCTGGAATAATTTGAATAGAATTGGTGACATTTCTTCTCTGAATGTTTGGTAGAACTCACCCGTGAAGCCATCTGGGCCTGGGCTTTTGTTGTTCGGGAATTTTTTGATGATCTGCTCAATTTTTTCTTTTGTTATGGGTTTGTTCAAATTTTCTACTTCAGTCTG
>NW_006408987.1:193446-195707 GCF_000296735.1 Chrysochloris asiatica
CTGTTGGCTTGGGATATTTTCTTCCATCCTTTGACTCTCAGTCTGTTTTTGTCTTTCTGTGTAAGGTGTGTCTCTTGTAGGCAGCATATTGATGGATCTTGTTTTCTTATCCATTCTGCCACTCTTTGTCTCTTTACTGGTGTATTCAATCCATTGACATTCAATATAATTACTGATACGTGTGAATTGATTGCTGTCATTATGTTAGTTTTTGGTGGTGTTGTTTGATTTTGGTTCTGCTTTCTTCTTGAATTGGGTTTGTGTATTTTGAGTTGATTCTGGTCAGTTTCTTCCTAGTTTCTCTGTTCGCTTGTTCTGTTTGGGGATTTGTTTTTATATGTTGTGGAGTGTTGACTTTCTTTGGAGTTACCTGGTAGTCTACTAACTTTTCTCTGCATTTAGGATACTCCATTGCATCCTGTAATTTACCTGGCTTCCCCACCACCTGGGTTTCTGTTGCTGCGTTTGTCCCTTCCTTGACATTGATATGTTTATGTTCTTCACTGATCTCTGGATTCCCTTGTGTTTGTTGATGTAGTCTTGTTCTGTTATGGATTCTGATTTTTGATGGCTGTGTTCCAGGTGCTGTTGTCATTCCTGTCAATCTCTGTTTGTCGTTTGTTCTCATTGATTCTCCGTCCCCAGAACTCCCTTTAGGACGTTTTGAAGTGCTGGGTTGGTTTTGATAAAATCCCTCAGATTCTGTTTAATCTGAAATGTTTTGATTACCCCATCATATTTGATTGATAGTTCTGCTGGATAAATGATTCTTTGTTGACAGTTTTTTTTTCTTGCAGAGATTTGTATATGTCTCCCCATTGCCTTCTTGCCTGCATGGTTTGTTCTGAGTAGTCAGCACTTAATCTAATTTGTTTGCCTTTATAAGTTATACTTCTCTTCTCCTTGACCGCTTTTAGTATTCTTTCCTTGTCTTTGATTTTGGAGAGTCTGATTATTATATGTCTTGGGGACTTTCTTTTGGGGTCTATCCTTCCTGGGGTATGTAGGGCTTCTTGAAGATTTATCTTCTCATCTTTCAAGATGTTAGGGAAGTTTTCTTCCAGAAGCTCCTCAACTATCTTCTCTGAGGATTTCTTTGATTCTTCTTGTTCCGAAATGCCAATAATTCTTACATTATTCCTCTTCATGTTATCCAACATGAATCTTAGACTCTCTTCGGATAGTTTTATGCTTTCGGCTGCTTGCTTTTCTATCTTGGCAGTATTGAGAGATTTGTCTTCCAGCTCATTAGTTCTGGCTTCCATCTCTTCTAAGTCTGCTCCTCTCACCTTTCAGCCTGTTGTCTATTTCTGATATCTTGTTATTGATCACCTGGACATCTTTTTGCAGGTTTTGAATTCTTTCCAGTGCTGTGTCAATCCTATTAGATTGTTCCTGCAGCACTTTCATTACATTTTCCTTATTTTCCTCAACCCCTTTTCGGAGTATTTGAATTTGTTTCCATATCAGTCTTCTGAATTCCCTCTCAGGCATATCTAGAACCCACTCCTCCTCCTCTATGAAGCCTTTGTCTGTCTCCAGCTTATTTGCATCTGCTGCTCTTTTCTGCTTTTGTACATGCTTCGATAATATTAATTGTTTCTTATTGGGCATGATTATTCTTACTTTATTATACTTATTGGTAATATGATCAGGAGATAGGCGGCGGGTGGGCAATTTGGGCCTCAGTTGGGCCTGGGCCTTGCTAGCGGGCCGTTTGGGCCTCGGGCGGGTGAGTTGAGCCTAGGGTGGGCGATTTGGGCCTCTGGGGGCCTGGGCTTCAGCGACCGGGCTGTATGAGGGTTGGGCCTTGGGCGGGTGGTTTGGGCCTCGGGCGGAGGGTTTGGGCCTCAGGGGGCCTGGGTATCAGCAGCTGGGCATTGAGCAGCTTGGGCCTTGGTGGGCAGGTTGGGTGAATTGGGCCTTGGAGGGCCTGTGACATGGGGACCGGGCTGAGGGCAGGTTGGGCTTCAGGGACCCTAGGGCTTGGGACCTGGGCTACACAGCAGGTTGGGCCTCAGGGGCCCTGGAACTTGGTGGTGACTGGGCTGTGGGCCGCCTGGGCTGCATGGCGGGTAGGTTATTTGGGCATTGGTTGGGCCTGGGCCTTTGTGACCAGTCCCTGGGTGGATTGGGCCTCGGGGAAGGCCTTGGCCTCAGTGAGCGTCTCTGGGCCTTGGGAGGGCCTTGGCCTCAGTGCGCGGGCCTGTGCCTTGGGTGTTCCTGAGCCTCTGCGGCTTGGCAGAGGGCTGGTCTAGGCC
>NW_006408987.1:197427-198088 GCF_000296735.1 Chrysochloris asiatica
TTCTTTCTTCTCCTTGTTGAGCTCCGATCATCCAGTCATCCGGTCCAGGTCATGAGGGTATCATCTGCAAGTGTGGGAGCTTCTATGCACATGCTCTCTCTTCCCATCAGCTGGTAGCTTCACACTCCTCTCGAGTCCTCCATGGCGATGATACTGACACTGCGCCCAAGAGTCCCAGGTCTCCTCACACTGCTTGCCAATCAGGTCCCCAACTGGGTCCACAGAAATCCACTGAACATTGTAGGGCTTAGGTTGCAGCTTCATTGCTGTTTTAACCCCACTACCCCCCATCGGTGATGCGTGTGGTCACCAATCAGAGCGTGCATTTCTGTTGAGTCCTACTCTTAGAAGGGGATCTGCGTTGAGAGGACCTGGCCACTTGCCTTGATATTTCCTAGGAAAGCGATTTGTTTGTTCTTGTAGTCCATCTGCCTCCATTTTTCCTGCAGGTCTTTCTTTCAAGAAGTATCTTTTATTCTTCTATCTGCTATAGGTTGGTCTGCTGGTCCTTTCAAGTGGAGATTTCTCATCTCGGGAAGATCTGGATGTGGTTCCAGTTTCTACCTATAGTTTTATGTGTTACAAAGGCTCCGCAGGAAGCCTCGTTCACTGGGTACACTAGTCCCATTTTAGGTATTCCAATCAGTCATAGGCAGAAGAC
>NW_006408987.1:220488-222553 GCF_000296735.1 Chrysochloris asiatica
TCACAGAGGGAAGGCTTTAAATTTCTCTCCATTGAGAGCAATGTAGGCTGTTGGTTTTGTATATATGCTCTTTATTATGTTGAGGAATTTCCCTTCAATTCCTATTTTGTTGAGTGTTTTGATCATGAATGGATGTTGGATTTTATCAAATGCCTTTTCTGCATCAGTTGATATGATCATGTGGTTTTTTCTTTTTTTCTTATTTATATGGTGGCTAACATTGTGAATTCACGTTTAATTTCTTCTACTGCCCAGTCCCTTTTCAGCAGGGTGTTTTTCATTTTCCATGTATTTGACTTGATTTTCATGGTCTTCCTATTGTTGATTTCTAATTTTATAGCACTGAGGTTTGAGAAGATGCTTTGTAGTATTTTGATATTTGTAAATTTATGGAGATTTGCTTTGTAGCCTAAAACATGGTCCATTGTGGAGAATGTTTCATGTGCACTGTAAAAGAATGTGTATTGTGCTGTTGTTGGGTTGAATGATCTGTACACATCTATGAGGTCCAGTTGGCTGATTGTGTTGTCTAGTTCCTCTGTGTCTTTGTCAAGTTTATTTCTGGTTGTTCTATCCATTTTTGAAAGTGGTGTATTAAAATCACCCACTATTATTGTCGATTCATCTATTTCTTTCTTCAAATCCATTAGTTTCCTTTATATATTTTGGAACTCTTTCATTGGGAGCATAAATATTTATTATGGTTATTTCATCTTGTTCAATTGTCCCTTTAACCATGACATAATGTCCATCTTTATCTATTATGTTGTTTTTTGTCTTAAAGTTTATTTTATCAGAGGTTAGTATTGCCGCTCCTGTTCGTTTTTTATTTCAATTAGCTTGGTCTATTTTTTTCCATCCTTTGACTTTTAATCTGTTTTTGCTCTGTGTGTGAGATGTCTCTTGCAGACAGCATATTGAAGGATCTTGTTTTCTTATCCATTCTGCCACCCTCCATCTCTTAACAAGTGCATTTAATTAATTTACATTCAGTGTAATATGTAGGTATGGATTAATTTCTGGCATTTTATTTTATTTTTTCTGTTTTTACTGCTTTCCTTGTTCTTTGGTTTTCCTTTGTAGAATTTATGGTTTCTGTGTACTTTTAAAGGAATTTCCTCATAGTTTTAATGTTTCCATGTTCTTCTTGGATTTTCATTCTCTTGGTATGTTGTGAAGGATTAATTTTCTTTGATGTTACCTTACAGTTGATTTACTTTTCTCTCCATTTAGTGCAGTCAATTTTATCCTGTAATCGACCTGACCTTCTCACCATCTGGATATCTGTTGGGGACCTGCCTCAACATAGAGGTTCGGTTCATGAGGAGGAGATACCTGATGGCGATTCATATATAGCAAGAATACACAGAAGGAGACAAAGAGAGAGACAATGAGGCACCCCAAAGCCAGGGTAGATACATCACTGGTGGGCAGGCTTGGGACTACAGGCATCATGGCCTCTGCAGGCAGCAACTCACTGCCCTGCAATCTTTACCGCATGCCCTCCAGCCCGTAGTGCACTGCAATCTTTACTGCACGCCCTCCAACCTGTAATGCACTGCAATCTTTACTGCCTGCCTTCCAACTAGTAATGCACTGCAATCTTTACTCCCTGCCTTCCAACCAGTAATGCACTGCAATCTTTACTCCATGCCTTCCAACCAGTGATGCACACCTGGGGAGGCCCGGGCCTCTGTTTTATTCAGGGGAGGAGCTTCACATCAAGCTGGGAGGGACCAAAACAGGATACACCTAACAGCAGTAATTTCCCAGACATTCAGGTAACTTTACACTGTACTTCGCTGGTTCGAATCCCAGGCCAGCAACTTGGGTTTCTCAGGCCCAATTAACATATCTATAGCCCCTCAGCTTAGGTGGGGGAAGGTGAGAGATAAGGACAAAAGCTTGGGCGGAGTCCCGCTATTTCAGCTTCCTGAGTCAGGTTTTCAGGAGGACTGGAGAAGCCCAGGTGAATGGGGTGCACCTGGAAAAGGAGTAGGGAGGATGGGTTTTTTGTCTGTAGAACAAAGAACCGAGAAGTAGCTAAGATATTTTTAGTTAATCC
>NW_006408987.1:222653-236585 GCF_000296735.1 Chrysochloris asiatica
TAGGAAAATATCACATTTATCTGTGGATTGTCAAAGGCTCCGTGTATTAATTTAATACATATAACTGAATATTAAGATGAAAGACAATTTGCTATTAACTGCCAGTGGCCTCATTTGTTACACTTGGCCCTATAGGGCCTCGAACCTCTGACCAGTCTTACACAGTCCGCAACAGATATCTATTCCTATTTGTTTACCTTCTTTTACATTGTTCTTGTTTTGATCATAGATTGACCTCCCAGATTCTCTGAATTTGTTCTTATAGTTTTGTTGTTGGCTTTGTGTTCTTTGAGTTCTTTCTTGTCGGTTTTTTCCTAGTTTCTATGATCGCTTGTTCTGCTAAGGAATTCGTTTTTATATGTTGTGGAGTGTTAACTTTCTTTGGGGTTACCCTGTTGTCTACTAACTTTTCTCTGCATTTAATATCCTACATTGTAACCTGTAATTTACCTGGCATCCCCACCACTTGGGCTTCTATTGCTGCTTGTGTCCCTTTTTTGACATTGATATATTTTTGGCCTTCAGTTGATCTCTCTACTCCTTTGAGTTTGTTGATGTAGTCTCGTTCTGTTCTGGACTCTGCTATCTGTTGGCTGTGTTCCAGGTGGTGTTGCATACCTGTCAATCTCTGTTGTCTGTTCTTGTTGGTTCTCTATCCACAAAACTCCCTTTAGGAAGTTTTGAAGTGCTGGGTTGGTTTTGATAAAATCTCTCAGATTCTGTTTATCCTGCAATATTTTCATCGCACCATTGTATTTGATTGATTGGTTGACAGCTTTTTTCTTGCAGAGCTTTGTATATGTCTCCCCATTGCCTTCTTGCCTGCATGTTTTTTTCTAAATAGTCAGAGCTTAATCTGATTTGCTTGCCTTTATATGTTATATTTCTCTTCTCCCTGGCTGCTTTTAGTATTCTTTCCTTGTCTTTGATTTTGGAGAGCTTATTATATGTCTTGGAGACTTTCTTTTGGGGTCTATCCTTCCTGGTATATACTGAGCTTCTTGAATATTTATCTTCTTATCTTTCAAGATATTAGGGAAATTTTCTTCCAGAAGCTCTTCAACTATCTCTATCTCCTCTGTGGACTTCTCTTCTTCTTGTTCCAGAACACCAATAATTCTTACATTATTCCTCTTCATGTTATCCAGCATGAATCTTAGACTCTCTTTAGATTGTTTTATCCTTTTAGCTGCTTGCTCTTCTATCTTGAGAGTATTGAGAGATTTGTCTTCCAGTTTGCTAGTTCTGGCTTCCATCTCTTCTAGTCTGTTCCTTTCCCCTTTCAGCCTATTGTCCATTTCTGATATCTTGTTATTGATCACCTGGGCATCTTTTTGCAGGTATTGAATTGTTTCCAATGCTGTGTCAATCTTATTTGATTTTTCCTGCAGTAATTTCCTTACTTCTTCCTTTTTTTCCTCAACCCCTTTTCAGAGTATTTGAATTTGTTTCCATTATCATTCTTCTGAATTCCCTTTCAGGCATATTCAGAATCTGCTCCTCCTCCTCTATAAAGCTTTTGTCTGTCTCAGCTGCTCTCTTCTGGGTTTTGGACGTGTTTCGATAATGTTTGTTGTTTTTTTTCGTCACGGTTATTATTTTATTTTTATTATTTTTATTAATATGATCAGGAGATAGGCTTCCCTTATCACCTGTAATGCGTAACAGGTGTTGTTAGGTCTTGACTTAGTGGTGGAACATTATGGTGTATGCTTATAGCTTAGCTATATGGCTATGACTGCTGCCTCTTCTTAGGTGACGTAGGGAGGAAAAGCTCCCACTTCCAGGAAAGATGTGTGATCATAAGGAACAAAAGCAGAAGTAATGCAAACACATAGACAGAAATCAGCACTTTGAAGCAGAGTTGCTGCTTTGGTCAATTTTTGCATGATACACCATCAGTGTGTGTGCAAATAGAAACCTCCAGCAGTGGTGGGGGTGACCCCTTTCAGACCTCTCCTCTAGCCACTGCCGTATAGGTGTGCAGATATATATTGGGGAGTTAATGGCAGAAAGATCTACCACTCTTTTTGTCTCTGAATGTCAGTTATCTGAATGTGCTCAGTGCCAACATTGGAATAATTGAGACCTGTTCTGTTGGGGGTTTATAGACTGCCTTGAGTTTGTCCTGTCCAGCAAACTCAGGCAGCAGCCCAGCCATGGGTGGCAAGGTTGATAGCTGGAGCTTCTAATCTGCTCCCTGGGAGAAAGGCTACGTGTCCTGCCCAGGCTCAGATACACTGCCTCAGAACCCTGGCCCAGTTGTTTGCAGTTATCTGCATGTGCATAGTGCAAATCTCAGAATGGTTGAGTCCTATTATGCTGTGGGTTTACAGGTTGCTTTCTATTGATCGTATTACAACTAGACTGGTCTGGCAGCAACAGCCATGGCTTGCTAGAACAAGAAGTTCCACGCAGCTATCTGGGAGTAAGGTGAGGTGCCCTGCCCCCGCTCAGATACAGGGCTTCAGATTTGGGCTGGTGGGTGACATCGAAAGTCGCCGCCCAGCTCCCTCTCTCTGTGCCATGGGTAAACTGTCCTGCCTGATATCCGAGCTAAGATCTTAAGCTGGGACAGGGAGATTTGGGGGGAGAGTTGTGTAGTTTCCTACGGATTTGTTTGTTTTTTTTGCTGGAAATGCCACTTTCTGAACGGGCTGGCTTTAGCCCCGCCCTCTAAACTCTGCAGGGGCTGGGTAGTTGCTGAAATGGTCCCACCGTGAGAGCCTTAAGATGCCCTTAAGTAAAAATCTTTAATAGCGTGATTTTTTAAAAAAATGTGAGTTCGGGAAACTGAAGTCCTAGATCTTATAATAGTTCCAGAGCTGTGGCTTCACTATATGAACACTTACTTCGTGAGATCCCCCTCCCTTCTCACCAGAGCATTGCTTACCTGGATACTGTGGCTGCAGCCCCAAACCGGAAGTCATTATTTTATTTTTTAATATTTTATTTTGAATTATGTGATAGTTTACATGGGAGAATATTAACTTTACATTCATCCTATCGTATATCATTTCACTGCCATGATTACATTCCCCTCCATGCATCATCAAGCAACCAAAGGGTATACACCTCATGCCTGCCCCTCAGTCATAAGCACACAGCCCCTCTCCTTCTCTGGTTCTAGAATCCCCAATAGCTCCATCTCACTATGTCATCTTCTCTGCCTCCATCTCTGGTGTCACTGTTTCTCTGGATAGGGTCCTGCACTACACTTTTCTCCCCTGATGGTCCTAGGGACCTCTGCTCCTGGACTGAAAGTCAACCACTCCACTGCTTTTGCTACAAAACGTCTACCTTTACATTTCCAAGCCAAAAGTCAGTCCTAATAGCAATTATTCACTATTGTATAACAAGAGTCCTATCCCCATCTCCTTTCATCAGCCCTGCCCAGACAGATTGGATACTACTCAGTGGAGCGTCTACCTTTCTTGGTGCTCTTTGGATCTAGGCTCCCTCTTGAGAGCTTGTAAGCCAGTCACTTCTTGCCTTCATAGCCCCCCATTTTGGGTAGCCATTGTCCAAGTTGCCCATCCCTGTCTACCCTGCGTATTGAGGGGGTGAATATGATCCTTGCTGTAAAGATTTGTTCTCTCTCTTGAGCTACTGTATCCATAGGTGTAGGTCAACGTCATCAAATTGTGTCAGATTACTCTTTTTTTCCTCTTCTTTCTTCTTCTAGTTGAGTTCTGATCATCTCGCCATTGAAGCCAGGTCAAGTGGAAATTATCTACAAGTCTGGGTGTTCTTGTACCTATCACCTCACTTCTTATCAGCTGGAAGCTTCACTCTCCATACTAGTCCTCTGTGGTTATGTCTCTGACTCTGGGCCCAGGAGTCCCCAGGTCTTGCCTTACAGCTAGCCAACCATGTCTCAACCCGGGTTCAAAGGAGTCTATTAAATGTGGTAAGAGTTAGTTCACAGCTTCATTGCTGTTTTTCCCTCACCTCCCCTTATCAGTGACCAACGTGGTTACCAGTCAGAGCGCATGTCTACTCATGTATGCCCATTTAGACTTAGTCATGGAAGGAAGTTTGCCCTTAGGGGACCCGACCCCTTGCCTTGATGTCTCCTGGGCGAGCAAACTTGCTAGTTCTTGTAGTAATCAGTCAGACTGCTGTTATTGTTTTGTATTTTTCCTGTTGGTCTTTCTTTCAAGAAGTATCTTTTATTCTTCTAGTCACTCCATGTTGCTCTGCCTGTCCTTTCAAGTGAACATTTCCCACCTCAGAATATTCTGGATGGGGTTCAGGATTCCATCCATGGTCTTATGCAATGCAGAGGCTCTGCAGGAAGCCTCCTTCACTGGGTATTCTTTAGCCCAATTTGAGGTATTCCAATCAGTGAGGTACTGTGGGTTAATGTGCCAGATTGCAACACCATTTGAACTGCAAGGTTGGTGGTTCAAGCTCACCAGTGGCTCCTAGGAAACCCTATGCAGGGTCACTATGGGTTGGAATCGACTCAATGGCACTTAAGAAAAACAACAACAACAGCCAGTTACAGGAAAAAGACAGACTTCCAAACTTTCTATGGTGATATTTCTGGCTATTTCCCCTCAAGTGTCTATTTTACAATGGTAAGCAAGGGAATCTAAGGTTCAAAAGACAGCCAAGCATCTTAACATTATTTCCCCCTTTTGCCCATTCAAACCATGCCTCAATCCCTGTATCCCAGAGCCCTGTTGTTACAAATTTGTGCATACATCATTATTTATCTCTGGCCCATTTAGCTGATGCAAACCTGCCTAACTGTTCTCCCACCCGCCTTGTTCTTCAATTCCCCTCCCCTTCTTATGTATTGCACCCTCCGCAGCACCCAAACTATCCTGTCTATTCTCTACCCTGTGTTCCACCTGTCCATCCCTCCCCTCACCCCACTCCCACAACCCAATAACCAGCAAAGAATTTTTTTTACCCCCATTTTAGTATGGGTTCTTTTTTTTAAGTCCTTTACAGTAGAAGTCTTTGCAGCATTTCTCCTTTTGTGACTGACTTATTCACTAAACATAATGCCCTCAAGGTTCATCCATGTTATGTGATGGCTTAGACTTCCTTGTTTTTTTTTCAAGGTAGCATAATATTCCATTGTGTGTATGTACCAACATTAGTCTATCCATTCTTCAATTTATGGGCACTTAGGCTGTCTCCATATTTTTGCCATTGTAAATAATGCTATGAACGTTGCTGTGCATATATCTACATATATTTCTTGTGGGTAAATACCAAGTAGAGAAAATGGTTGATCATAAAGTATTTCTATTTCCAACAGTCTGAGGAAGCACAATATTGCTTTCCAGAGAGGTTGGACCATTCTGCAATCCCACCAGCAATATAGGAGCATCTCTCTGTATCCTCGCCAGCATTTATTGTCCTCTACTTTTTTTTTAGCTTTGCTGTTATTGCTAATGTGAAATGATACCTCTGTTGTTTTAGAGAAATACTGCATAGGACCACTATTGTAAAAGACTAAGAAAAAGAACCCATACTAAAAGGGGAAAAAAAAACAAACTAAAAAAAACTTACTTGCTAGTTACTGCAAGAACAAGCAAGTTGCCTGACCAGGAGACATCAAGCCAAGTGGTTAGGTCCCCTCAGTGCAAACACCCTTCCACAACTAAGACTCATTGAGAACACACAAGCAAACATGTGCTCTGACTGGTGAGGGGAAGTGAGGGGAAAACATCAAAGAAGCTGCGAGGTAAGTCTTACCATATTCAATAGACTCCTGTTTACCTGGATGGATACCTGGTTGGCCAGCGGTATGGTAAAACCTGGCTACTCCTGAGCCCAGAGTCAGTGACATAGTCACAGAGGACTAGAGTGGAGAGTGAAGCATCCAGCTGATATGAAATGAAAGCATATGCACAAAAACACCTACAATTGCAGATAATACCCACTTGACCTGGCTTCAAATGGCTGGATGATCAGAACCCAACTAGAAGACGAAAGGGGTGGAGGAGGAGTTATCTGAAACAATTTGATGAACTTGACCTATATCTATGGATGCAGTAGCTCAAAGGAGGAACAAATCTTCACAGTGAGGACTATTCCCACTCCCTTAACACACAGGGTAGCGAGGGATGGACAACTTGGACACTGGCTACCCAAAATAGCTGGGTACAAAGGCAAGAAGTGACTGGCTTACAAGCTTTCAAGAGGGAGCCTAGATCCAGAAAGTGTGGAGGAATGTAGGATCTCCACTGAATAATATCCAATTTGTCTGGGTGGGGCTGATGAACGGAGATGTGGATAGGTCTCTTGTGCTATAATAGTGAATAACTATTATCAGGACTGACTGTGAGGCTTGGAAATGTAAAGGTAGATGTTTTGTAGTAAAAGGAGGGGAGTGGTTGACATTGCAGTCCAGGAGCAGAGGTTCCTGGGACCATCAGTGGAGAAGAGCGTAGTGCAGGACCCTATACCTTCAGTGACGCCAGAGATGGAAGCAGAGACGATGACATGGAGAGATGGAGTGGCTGGGGACACTAGAACCATAGAGGCAGAGGGACTGTGTACTGACAACCGAGCAGAAGACTTGTGGGGTATACCCTTTGGTTGGCTGATGATGCATGGAGGGGATTGTAACCATGGAAATGAAATAATATACAATAAGATGACTGTAAAACTAATGTTCTCCCATGTAAATTATCACATAATTCACAATAAAACATTAAAAAAAAAGTATAGTTTCTAGAGTGAAGGTTTTGTGAAACACATAGATGGGTATACCATATGCTATATATTCCCTAGAGTGAAGGTATTTGCAAACATGTGGGGGGTGCATAAAATGTCATAGCTTTAGGAGTAAAGGTACTCTCAAACATGTGGATGGACGTATAGAATGGTATCGATTTTGAAGAGAAGGTATTCTCAAACTTGTGGGTGGATGTATATAATGGTATAGATTTTAGAGGAAACGTATTCTCAAACATGGATGGGTATATAAAATGGTATAGATTTTAGAGTGAAGGTACTCTCAAGCATAGGGATGGATGTATAAATAGGTTTCGTTTTTGAGAGAAAGTACTCTCAAATTTTTGATTGTATATATAAAACGTTTCAAATTTTTGTATGCTCAAACCTCTGGGTGGATTTAGTAAATGATATTGATGTAAGACTGAACATACTGTGTAACATATGGGTGTATGTGTATAATCGTAAAGATTTTAGACAGAAGGTACTCTCAAACATATGGGTGTATTTATAAAATGGTATAGATTTTTGTGTGAATGTATTCTCAAACATACAGGTGGTTGTAAAAAAATAGTATAAACCAGACCTACTACCATCCCAAGATAGAAGACCCTTGAGTGGAGTGTTAACGTTGGACCTGGGATCCCTACCCTGTGAAGCTTCTAGATCCAGGGAATGGTTGATATCAAGATACATGGAAATCTCCAAGGAATACTGGGTCTACGGATGCTGAAAAGAGACCAGGACCTTTCTCCAGAACCAGTGCTCTGAATTCAGACATCTAGTTTCCAAATCTGTGAGAGAATAACTTTCTGCTTGTTAAAGCAGAATATATATATAAACCTTAGAGTAAATACACTCTCAAAAACGTGGGTGGGTGTATAAAATGGTATAGATTTTAGAGTAAAGATACTATCAAATATTTGGGTTACTTTTGTTGTTAAGTGCAGTAGAGTTGGTTCCAAATAATGTATAAAATTTTGTAGATTTTAGAGTGAAGGTACTTTCAAACAATGGGTGGATGTATAAAAGTGTGTAGAATTTAGAGTGACAGTACGCAAATATACGAGATGGACATAAAAAATGTTATAGATTCTACAGTGAAGATAATTTCAAATATGTGGGTGCTTATATAAAATTTTATAGACTTAAGAGAGAAGGTACTCTCAAACATGTGAATACATGTATAAAATGGTATCGGTTCAGAGTGAAGGTACTCTCAAACATATGTGGATATATAAAATGGTATAGCTTTTAGAATGAATGTACTCTCAATCATGTGGGTGGATATATAAAATGATACACATTTTATAATAAAGGTATTCTGAAATATGTGGGTGGTTGTTGTTGCTAGGTACCATCAAGTAGGTACCAAATCATAGCAACCCTATGCACAACAGAACGAAACACTGCCCGGTCCTGGGCCAACCTGACAATTTTTGCCATGCTTAAGCCCATTGTTGCTGGCACTTTGCCAATCCATCTCACTGGGGGTCTTCTTTTTCTCTGATCCTCCAAATATGTGGGTGGGTTTACAAAATTACATGTATTTTACAAGAAGGTACTCTGAAACACAGGACAATTGTATAAAATGGTACAGATTTTATATTAATGGCACTCTCAAATATATGGGTGGATAGAGGTGGGGCTATATGGCAGCTAGGGTGGAGGTGCAGTGAGGTTTGCCATCATCAATACCACAGAATACCAGGCAAAGCAGATTCGGGGCAGAGCTCCAAAACTCAGAACCACATAGACAGGAATATTTAAAGGGTTTGAAGGTTTATAGCTTGTATAACTTGTAGCAAAAGTAAGAAATCACGTACTTTTGAATCTGCTAGGCTCGGCGGCCCCCATAGTCGACAACTTGGATGAGTCCAAATGGCAAAGACCAAGTAGGAGAGTAGACACACCATGAAAAAATGCTGCAGGAACTTCGGAGCAAAGGTGGACAATACACTTTGTCGGTTTTGCTTTGTTCTAATTTCCATTTTTTTAATTTTGTATATGTTCATTCGCCCCCCCCCACACACACACACACACTGTTTATGCACCTCCATTCTGGTGACTAGATGGGAGGGGTGTCTGAGTGAGTGAACCCCCCCCCCACACACACACACACACAACTGGTGGGTTCTTCTGCCATGCAGATGCACAGATACTCTGCCCAAGAGCTAGCACTGAACTTTTTTTTTTTTTCCTTAATATGGAAAAGGCCAGAACATAGGGTGTGGAGAAGGAAAGAAAGTTTAAAAACAAAACGGGCTGAAAATTAAATTAAATCCTGAGGTACAGCATAACAACCAACAGTGGCATCTTGAAATCTCTCAGGCAGCTTTGAAGGCAAGAAGCTGAAAGAAGACATTAAAGACATACTCACATTAGGGTCCAGATTTTTTTTTCCTTCTTCTCTCCCTCCGCTATCTCTTCTGCAAATATAGACTACAGTCTACTTTTTGTTGTTGTTGGTTTTTTTTTTTTTTTTTTTTTTTACTGTTGCTACTTTACTGTTTTATGTTCCCCCTTCAACATTTGGGGGACTCTTTCTCTCCCTATATTACCCAAAAAGAGACAGCAACTGCTGCCATATAGTCAAGCTACAGTAAAACTATAAAACACCAAAATCCAGGCAAGAACCAATATCAACTGCCATATACCAGGGAGGCAGACAAAACCTGTGAAAATTACTCTGAGTTAAGCAATAAGAAGAGTGAAAAGGGAAGCCAATATCCTGATCACATATACCTGGAAGCAATCAGAAAACATAAAAAATATCAAACATATAGGTGGATATAAAAAATGTTATACATTCTAGAGTGTAAGTCCTCTCAAGTATATGGGTGTGTATATAAGGGAATTCTGTGGACTAAGAACCAACAGGAACAGACAACAACCAAAGACTGACATACATGGCAGCACCTCCCAGAATTAAAGAAGAGTTAAGAACAGAACAAAACTATAAGAACAAACTCAGAGAATCTGGGAGCTCAGTCTATGAGCAAAACAAGTACAATGTTAAAGAAGATAAACACGTAGGAACAGAGATGCAGATAGTGAGAAGGTTAGGGCGATTACAGGATGAAATAGGCTGAACTAAAGGGAGAGAAAAGTTAATGGACTATAAGGCAACCTCAAAGAAAATTAACACTTCACAACATACCAAGAGAATGAAAATACAAGAAAAACATGGGAACATTAAAACTATGAGGACACTCACAAGAAAGAACATAAAAATCATGAATTCAACAAAGGAAGTCACACAGAACAAAGAAAGCAGCAACACCACAAAAACAAACAAACATAATGCAGCAATTTATCTATACCTGTCAATAATTACACTGAATGTAAATGCACCTGTTAAGAGATGGAGGGTGGAATAATGGATAAGAAAACAAGATCCTTCAATATGCTGTCTGCAAGACACACATCTCACTTCACAAAGACAAAAACAGATTAAAAGTCAAAGGATGGAAAAAAAATATACCAAGCCAATTGTAATAAAAACCAAACAGGAGTGGCAGTACTATTCTCTGATAAAATACACTTTAAGGCAAAAAATAGCATAATAGATAAATATGGACAATATCTCATGATTAAAGGGACAGTTGAATAAGATGTAACCATAATAAATATATATGCTCCCAATGAAAGAGCTCTAAAATGTATGAAGCAAACTCTAATAGATTTGAAGAAAGAAATAGATGAATCTACAATAATAGCAGGTGGTTTCAATACACCGCTTTCAAAAATGGATAGAACAGCCAGAAAGAAACTTGACAACACAATCAGCCAATTGGACCTCACAGATGTGTACAGAGCATTCAACCCAACAACTGCACAATACACATTCTTTTCCAGTACGTATGGAACATTCTCCAGAATAGACCTTGTTTTAGGCCACAAAATAAATCTTCATAAATTTACAAATATCAAAATGCTACAAAGCATCTTCTCAGATCACAATGTTATCAAATTAGGAATCAACAATAGGAAGACCAAGGAAATCAAGTCAAATACATGGAAACTGAGTAACACCCTGCTTAAAAGCAAGTGGGTAGTTGAAGAAATTAAACGTGAATTCACAAAGTTCCTAGAAATAAATGAGAACGAAAACACAACATACCAAAATCATTGGGAAATGGTGAAAGCTGTGCTGAGAGGACAATTTATTGCAATAAATGCACACATCCAAAAAGAAGAAAGAACCAAAATTAACACATTAACACACACTAACAATTAGACCAACAGAGGGAACCTATAGCCAACAAAAGAAAGGAAATAATAAAGATTAGAGCAGAAATAAATGAGATAGAAAACAGAAAAACTATAGAAACAGTCAACAGCACAAGAAGCTGGTTCTTTGAAAGAATTAACAAAATTGACAGAACAATGAAAAACCTAACAAAAGAAAAGAGGGAGAAGACACAAATAACTCACATTAGAAACTACAGGGGTGATGTCACAACGGAACACAAGGAAATCAAAAGGATAATAACAGAATACTACGAAGAGTTGTACTCCAACAAATTTGGAAACTTAAAAGAGATGGATACATTAATAAACATGACCTTCCTAAAGTTACACACAGTGAACTAGAAAACCTGAACAGACCCATAACAAAAGAAGAAATTGATTAGGTCATCAAAAGACTACCAACCAAAAAAAGTCCAGTCCCCGATGGCTTCACTGGTGAATTCTACCAAATATTCATGGAAGAGCTGTCACCAATTCTACTCAAATTATTCCAGAAGATACAGAAGGATTGAAAACTTCCTAATACATTTTATGAAGTAAACACAACCCTCATACCAAAATCAGGGAAGGATGTCACTAAGAAAAAAAATATATAGACCAATAACCCTCATGAACATAGATGCAAAAATTCTCAACAAAATACTAGCCAACAGAATCCAGCAACACATCAAAAATCAAGTGGGATTCATACAGGCATGCAAGGATGGTTCAACATTAGAAAAACATTCAACATTAGCCACCATATAAATAAATAAATAATAAAAAGGACCACATGATCATATCGATTGATGCAGAAAAGGCATATGACAAAATCCAATATCCATTCCTGATAAAAACACTCAACAAAATAGGAATTGAAGTGAAATTCCTCAAAATAATCAAGAGCATATATACAAAACCAACAGCCTACATTGGCAAAGAGGAAGTAAAACTCTCCCTATTTGCAGATGATATGATTCTATGCATAGAAAACCCCAAAGATTCAGTAAAAAATCTACTAGATTTTGAAAGATTCAGCATAGTGGCAGGATATAAGACCAACATACAAAAATCAGTTGGATTCCTCTATACCAAAAATGACAGCGGTGAAAAGGACATTAGGAAAGCAATACCAATTGCAATAGCCACCCAAAGAATTAAATATCTAGGAATAAATGTAACCAGAGAAACAAAGGACCTATACAAAGAAATCTATAAAACACTACTACAAGAAACCAAGAGGGGAGAAGGTGGCGCTTCCCTGACCAGGCAACACAGGTACACGGACTCGGGAAAAAGTAAGGGGCAGTATCACAAATTGGGGACCCTGCCTGGTAGACAGACAGCTTTTGGGCAAACATAATACATTAGGCTGCAACTTTATGAACTTGTTTTTTTGAAGGAACAAACTATTGAGGAGATATGAGCATTTTTTACTTCCACCTGCCTATTCCGGGCTGCTCCCAGGGATGGCCCCGCCCACTGCCGAATTTAGCAGGGCCTGAGCAGACCCATTATAGGACAAATTGGGGGGCTCAAGGCAAAGGGAGGCAAACAGAGGCATTTTAGACGTCATCAAAAACAGACCCCATCTGCCTACAAGCACCAAGCCCATCCCCCACTTCTTCAGCCTGGGCCAGCCCGCTGCCCAGCCTCCTAGCCTTAGGCCCGCCCATCAAAGCATCAAGGTTTGGGCCAGCCCAAGCTGAGTAGCAGCTTAATACCAGTAACAAAGCACCCATGCTGTGGTTTAAACCGCAAAGCCTTTAGAATTGCAGGAACTGTGGTTCTAGCTCAACAGCTGCGATTGGAAACCCTATACCGGGTAGCTGTGGGTCATAAGCCACCCCACAGCATTTCAACAAGTAGCAAAACTCAGAGGGGCCTGAAACAGAGTAAGAACATTACAGAATAACTGAAGAAGCAGGGAGGGCAGGGCTTGCTGGCGGCTAGGGTGATGGCATAGTGAAGGTCGCCATCAAAAGTGGCTCGGAATTCCAGGCAGAAGGGAGGTAAGACAGAAATCTGGGATTCGGACCCACAGAGATAGGAGTGGTTTGGAGGCTTGGAGGCTTGCAGTCTGTGGCATTTGGAGTGGAGGTGGGTGGTCACATATCCTTGAGTCCGCCGGCCAGGCTCCTGGGCCCACATACTGGGCTAGACAGAATGGCTGGATTAAATAGGGATCACAGAGACACCGCAGAAACGCTCCACAGTAACATTTAGGGGAAAAAAAAAAAAAAAAAGTTGCATGGTATGCTTTGCTGATTTTGGGTGGTTCCGATCTTGTTTTTTTTTCATAGTGTCGGGAGTGGGTGCGCTCACGGTTTGCCCACATACATCTGGGTAAGTGGAGGTGGGGCCTTGGCCGAGTGGCTGGAACCCACACCCACCGCTGGCGCTTTCCTCTGCCAGGAGCTTACGCACCTGGACCAGGCTGAGACGCGGATTTGGTCTGCCTTTCTTCACTGGTTTGAGAGGGAGCCCAGCGTAGTGCTGTGGGTTGAGATGCTGCACTGCAAATTCTTTTGAATGACAAGGCCGGTGGGATAGGGCCAGTGGTTCATGCTCACAAGCCACTCATCGGAAACCTTATACAGAAGACATATCACAGTCAAGCTGTCCAAACTCAACCTTATTGGGTTGGCTTACATTCACTGGTTTGAGAGGCGTCCCATTGTAGCGCTGTGGATTGGGGTGCCACTGCAGGACCTTTTGGTCTGCGGGGTCGGTGGTTCAAGCTCACAGGCCGCTCCTTGGAGGCCCTGTGTGGTGGATGTGGAGGCGCGTCATATGTGGTCTGCATTTTTGTTTTCACTGGTTTGAGAGGAGTCCGGCACAGCGCTGTGGGCTGAGGTGTCGCACTGCAGGGCTTTTTGCACTGCAGGGTCGGTGGTTCGTGCCCACCAGCCACTCCTCAGAGACCCTATACAGGGTCGCTACAGGTCGGAATTGACTAGACAGCACCTAAGAGCAAGGAGAGGAGGGTAGAAGTGACTG
>NW_006408987.1:237014-239108 GCF_000296735.1 Chrysochloris asiatica
TTTTTTTTTTTTTTTTGATTTTTACCCAACTTCACTTGTTCGGCTGTTACATAGCCTCCTTTTTGCTTTTGGAGGGCACTTTGTCTCCCTATATTACACAAGAAGAGTCAGAACCCACTGCCAAAAAGCCAAGCTGCAATTAGACCCTATAAAATACCAAAACGCAGGGAAGAACCAATACCAGCAGACATATACCAGGGAAACAGGCAACACCTGTGAAAGTCACACTGAGTTAAGCAATAAGAAGAGGGAAAAGAGAAGGCCACACCCTGATCACATCTCCCTGGAAACAATCATAAAGCATAAAAATGTACCAAAATACATACTCACTTAAGTATTAGGGCCACAGATAAACAGGACACATGCCCAACAAGCAAAAACAGTGACCATATCAGCACATATCCAGAAAAAGATAAAATATCTGAGACAAATGACCTAGAAGTAGACCTGGAATCAATTATGGAAGGAGGGCAGGCCCTGGATATGCCTGAGAAATAATTCAGAAAAATGATTATGAAATGTTTCAAAACAGTCTACAATGGCGTTGAGAAAAATAAGGAAGTCAGGAAAGTGCTACAAGAGCAATCAAACAAGATAGATACAACAGTGGAAACAATTCAAAACCGACAGAAAGAGGTCCAAACAATCAATAACAAAATGGCAGAAATAGAAAACATTCTTGAAGTGCAGAGGAATAGAATAGATGAGATGGAAGGAAGAATCAGTAAGCTGGAAGAAAGGTCTTTCAATACCACTAAGACAGAAACACAAACAAAAAAAAGAATAAAAAATTCTGAAGATGGTATAAGATTCATGCTGGACAACATGAAGAGGAATAACTTAAGAATTATTGGCATTCCAGAACAAGAAGAATAGCACAAGTCCACAGAGGAAATAGTCGAAGAACTACTGGAAGAAAATCTCTCCAACATCCTGAAAAGCGAAACAACAACAAAAAAAAGTACAAGAAGCTCGACGTACTACAAGAAGGGCAGACCCCAAAAGAAAATCACCAACACATATCATAGTCAAGCTCTCCAAACTCAAAGATAAGGAGACGCTTCTGAAAGCAGCCGGAGAAAACAGAAAGTTCACATAAAAGGCAAGCAAGTCAGATTAAGCTCAGGTCTCTCAGCAGGAACCATGCAAGTGAGAGGGCAATAGGGAGACATATAAAAAACCCTGAAAGAAAAAAAATTGCTAACCAAGAATCCTTTATCCAGTAAAGCTATCAATTAAATATGATGGTGATATCAAAACATTCCAGGATAAACTGAAGCTATGGGATTTCACCAAAGCCAACCCTGCACTAGAAAACATCCTAAAGAGAGTTCTGTGGACTGAGAACCAACAAGAACAGACAACATCCAGAGATTGACATATGTGGCAGCACCTCCCTGAATTAAGTCAACAAAAAGAAGAAGTGGTAACAAAACAAAACCATAAGAACAAACTCAGAGACTTTGGTAGGTCATTCTATGACCAAAACAAATACAGTGTAAAGGAAGGTAATCATGTAGGAAAAGAGACTAAGATAGGGAGAAGGTCAGGTGAATCACAGGATAATATAGACTGCACTAAATGGAGAGAGAATTCAATAGACCATAAGGCAACCTCAAAGAACATTAACACTTCACAGCATGCCAAGAGAATGAGAACCCAAGAAGAATATGAAAACATTAAAACTATAAGGAAATGCACAAGAAAGAGCATAGAAAGCATGAAGTCAACAGAGAAAGACAAACAGAAAAATGAAGCAGCAACGCCACAAAAAAACGAATATAATGACAAAAAATAATCAATACCTATAGATAATTACAATGAACATAAATGGATTGAATGCACCTATTAAGAGATGGAGGGTGGAAGAATCGATAAGAAAACAAGATCCTTCATTATGCTGTCTGCAAGAGACGCACCTCACACAAAGATACAGAAACAGATTAAAAGTGAAAGGATGGGAAAAAGGATACCAAGCTAACTGCAATCAAAAGTGAAAAGGAGTGGCAGTGCTAATCTCGGATAAAATAAACTTTAAGGCAAAAGCCAGCATAATAGATAAAGATGGACATTATCTCATGATTAAAGGGACAA
>NW_006408987.1:250938-252538 GCF_000296735.1 Chrysochloris asiatica
TTTTTTTTTTTTTTTTTGCAAGTAGGGGATGATTAACTCTTCCGCCTAAGAGTGGAAGTCCCTGGGACCATCATGGGAGAAGAGCGGAGTTTGGGACCCTACCCAGAGAAGGAGTGATGCCTGAGATGGAGGCAGAGATGATGACGTGGAGTGATGGAGCAGTTGGGGACTTTAGACACAGAGAAGGAGAGGGACTGTGTGCCTACGACCAGGGGACAGGCTTGTAGTGTACACCCTTTAGTTGGTTGATGATTCATGAAAAGGATTGTAACCATGGCAATGATATGATATACGATAGGATGAATGTAAAACTACTGTTCTCACATGTAAACTATCACATAATTCACAATAAAACATTAAAAAAAAAAGAAAAAAGAATAAAGGGAATAGGTAGATTCCCCACTGAATAGATTTCCTCTTTACTAGATGGATCTGGTGAAAGGGGATAGAGGATGATGATAATAAGATTTTATGATTCAAATGTACACATTTTTTAGCAAGATTAATTGTGATTGTCAACAATTGTAAATGTTGAAGATGGGTAACTAAAAGTGGGGGAGTAGTTAACTTCATTTCCGGAAGATTAAGAAGGAAGAGCACGTGTGGAGTGTGAGCCCCATGCCATTGCCTCTGCCAACATCTCTGTGGTTGCCACTTTTCTAAGTAGGGATATAGGCCCATGAACTGAGTAAGGCTGGGTGCCTGGTGGCAGTCAGCTGGCTTGCAGAATATGCCATTAGGGCACATGTTGTTACTGTTAGATGTCATCCAGTTGGCACTGACTCATAGCGACCTTATGCACAGAGGAAAGAAACACTTCTCGATCTTGGGCCAACCTCACTACTGTTGCCACTTGAGTCCATCGATGCTGCCAGTTGGCCAAACCATCTTGTTGGGGGTCTTTCTCTTTTTCTCTGACCCTCCACCTTACCAAACATGATATCCTTCTCCAGTTACTTGTGCCTCCTGAAAATATGTTCGAAGTAAGAGAGACAAAGTTTGGCCATCTTGGCCTACAAAAAGCACTCTGGCTGCACTTCTTCCAAAATGCATCTATTGGTTCTTTTGGTAGCCCACGCACTTTCAATATTCTCCTCCAACACCATAACTCAAAAGCATAATTCTTCTATGAGTTTCCTTATTCACTGTCCAGCTTTCGCATACATATGAGGTTATTGAAAATACCATGCCTTGGGTCAGGAGCACCTTAGTCCTCAAGCTGACATTTTTGTTCTTCAACACTTTAAAAAGGTCTTGTGCAGCAGATTTGCCCCATAGAATATGTCGTTTGATTTCCTGACTGCTGCTTCCATGAGTGTTGGTAGTTGATCCAAGAAGAATGAAGTCCTTGACAATTTCAATCTTTTCTCCACTGATAAGAACGTTGTTTATTGGTCCAGTGGTGAGGATTTTTATTTTTTTTTACATTGAGATGCAATCCATAACAACTGCTTTGCTGTTTGATCTTCCTCAGTATTTTAAGTCCTCTTCACTTTCAGCATATCACAGGTTGTTAATGAGTCTTTCTCCAATCTTGATGCCTTGTTTTTCTTCATATAACCCAGATTCTTGGATTATTTGCTCAGCATACAGGTTGAAT
>NW_006408987.1:252648-254499 GCF_000296735.1 Chrysochloris asiatica
TCTGTAAGAACAACTGCCTCTTCACTCATGTATAGATTCTTCATGAGTACAATTAAGTGTTCTGGAATACTCATACTTTGCAATGTTGTCCATAACTTGTCATGATCCACACAATCGAAAGCCTTTGCGTAGTCAATAAAGCACAGGTAAACATCTTTCTGACATTCTCTGCTTTAGCCAAGATCCATCGTACTTCAGCAATGATATCCCTCATTCCATGGCTTCTTCTGAATCTGGCTTGAACCTCTGGAACTTCTGTCAATGTATGCTTGCAGCCGTTTCTGTATTACCTTTAGTAAAACTTTACTCACATGGTATATCAAAGACATTGTCTGATGATTTCCTCATTCTGTTGGGTCACCTCTCTTTGGAATGGGCACAAATACAGATCTCTTCCAATCAGTCGGCCAGATAGTTGTCTTCCAAATTTCTTGGCATAGATGAGTGAGTGCATCCTGTGCAGCCTCACTTTCTTGAAAGATTTCCATTTTTATTCCATCAATTCCTGGTGCCTTCTTCTTTGCCAATTCCTTCAATGCACCTTGGACTTCCTCCTTCAGTATCTTGATCATATGCTACCTCTTGAAACAGTTGAACATGAACCTTTTCCTTTAGGTACAGTGACTCTGTGTATTCTTTCCATTTTCTCTTGATGCTTTCTGCATCATTCAAGCATTTGCCCAGAGAATCTTTCAATAACGAAAGACGAGGCTTGAATTTTTTCTTCAGTTCCCCAAGCTTGAGAAATGCTGAGCGTGTTCTTCCTTTTTGGTTTTTGGACACCAGATCTTTGCACATTTTGTTGTAATATTTGGCTTAATCTTATCGAGCTGATCTTTGAAATTTTCTGTTCAGCTCTTGGACCTCCTCATTTCTTCCATTTGCTTTAGCATTTCTATGCTGGAGAGCAAGTTTCAGTGTCTCTTCTGACATCCACTTTGACCTTTTCCTTCTTTCTTGTCTTCTTAATGACTTTTTGCTTTCTTCATGTATGATGTTCTTTATGTCATACCACAGAAGATAGATTCCACTATGACCCTATTCCTTTGCTTTGACATGCTGTACTTGAGAGAACCATGTTCTATCCCACACACATTTCTTCTTTAAAATATCCATGTTCCTTCTCTGTCATCATACTCAGCCATTCCAATACCATTACTTTCACACACAAAAATTCTCACTAGCTGCTATGTCCTACCAATCTCTTTATCAATGCCTTATAAGTGTAACCAACTCCAAAATTGTGGAGAGATTCTGTAGAGTTCTGGTATTATTTGTTTTTTGTTTTTTTTTAACTTGTTATTGTGAATTGAGTGAAGGTTAACAGACAAGATCATCAGTTTTACATTCAACATATTATAAATTTTGTTTCATCTCAATGATCAAAATTCCTTCCCTGAAACAATTATCCTACTTCCTCCCACCTGCAGCTCATATTTCACAAATTAATAAAACAAAAATATTTAACAGAGACATACAAAACAAAAAATGTATTAAAAATGTATATTAGGACACATAAATATACATTTTTTGTATGTCTCCATCAAATAAAACTGTATTCCTTCCACTTTTTTAAAAAATGTTTTATTGTGAATTATGTGATAGTTTACATGGGAGAACACTCGCTTAACATTCATCCTATTGTATATCGTTTCATTGCCATGGTTACAATCCCTTCCATGCATCATCAACCAACCAAAGAGTATACCCTGCAAGCCTGCCCCCTGGTCGTCAGCACATAGCCCCTCTCCCTCTCTGGGTCTAGAATACCCAGCTGCTTCATCTCACCACATCATTGTCTCTGCCTCCATCTCTGGCATCCCTGCTTCTCTGGGTAGGGTCCTGAACTCC
>NW_006408987.1:255039-270518 GCF_000296735.1 Chrysochloris asiatica
TGCAAGTGTGGGTGTTCTTATGCATATGCCCTCTCTTTTTATCAGCTGGATGCTTCACTCTCCACTCTAGTCCTCTGTGGCTGTCACTGACTCTGGGCCCAAGAGTCCTAGGTCTTGCCATACTGCTGGCCAACCCAGGTTCACATTCACAGGAATCTGTTGAGGGCTTAGCTCACAGCTTTATTGCTGTTTTTCCTTCACTTCTCCTTACCTCTGATGCACATAGTCATCAATCAGAGCACATATCTGCTCGTGTATTCCCATTGAGTCTTAGTCTTGGAAAGGGGTTTGCCTTGAGGGGACCAGACCACTTGCCTTGATGTCTCCTGGGTGAGCAACTTGCTTGTTCTTGTAGTATTCAATAGAAAAGCCATTATTATTATTATTTTCCTGTAGGTCTTTCTTTCAAGAGGTATCTTCTGTTCTTCTAGTCACTCCAGGTTGGTCTGCTTGTCCTTTCAAGTGGAAATTTCCCACCTGAGAAGATTCTGGGTGAGGACAGGAGTCCACCTATGGTCTTATGTAATGCAGAGACTCCACAGGAAGCCTCTTTAACTGGGCATGTTGTAGCTCCATTTTAGGTATTCCAATCAGTTATAGGCAAAAGATGGACTTATAAGCTTTCTATGGTGATATTTCTGGCTATTCCTTTCTCTCCCCTTCAAGTGTCTATTTTATAATGGTGTGCCAGAGAAACCAAGATTCAAAAGATGGCCAAGCATCTTAACATTATTTTCCCCCTTTTGCCCATTCCAACCATGTCTCAATCCCTATATCGCAGAGTCCTGTTGTTCCAAGGTTGTGCATACATCATTATTTACCTCTCTCCTGCTTAGCACATGCAAACTTGTCTAATTGTTTTCCCATGTGCCTTGTTCTTCCATTCTCCTCTCACTTTTTGTTGCACTGCCACCCTCCCTAGCACCCAAACTATCCTGTGTGTATTCCCTACCATGTGGTCTACCTTCCCCTTCTGCTCCTCACCCCACCTGCTACATCCTGGTAACCAGCAAAGAATAAACCCCCTCTTTATTATGGGTTATTTTTCTTAGTCTTTTACAGTAGTGGTACTATGCAGTATTTCTCCTTTTGCAACAGACTAATTTCACTCAATATAATGTCCTCAAGGTTCATCCATGTTATGTGATAGTTTACAGCTTCTTTTTTGTTCTTCAAGGTAGCATAATATTCCATTGTGTGTATGTACCACAGTCTGTTTATCCATTCTTCCATTGACAAGCACATAGGCTGTTTCCATCTTTTAGCTATTGTCTTCCATCTTCTTTTGATGCTTTTGCATCATGCAATAATTTTGAACAGAGAATCCTTCAATAACAAAAGTTGAGGCTTGAACTTTTTCTTCAGTTCCCCCAGCTTGAGAAATACTGAGTGTGTTGAAGAGCAAAGATGTCAGCTTGAAGACTAAGGTGTGCCTGACCTTAGTATTTTCAATAACCTCATATGCATGTGAAAGCTGGACAGTGAATAAGAAAGACCATAGAATCGATGCTTTTGAATTATGGTGCTGGGGGAGAATATTGAAAGTGCCATGGGCTGCTGAAAGAACCAACAGATCTGTGTTGGGAAAAGTGCAGCCAGAGTGCTCCTTGGTGGCCACAATGGCTAAACTTTGTCAAACTTCAGACATATTGTCAGGAGGGACCAGTTGCTGGAGAAAGTTTGATAAGGTGCACAGTCAGAGAAAAAGTGGAAGATGCCCAAAGAGATGGATTGGCAAAGTGGCAGCATCAATGGGCTCAAGTGTGGCAACAATAGTGAGGTTGGTCCAGGATCAGGCAGTGTTTTGTTCTGCTGTCTAGAAGGTCGCTATGAGTTGGTACCAACTCCATGGCACCTAGCAACAACATAGGCAAAATACTGAATGATGTAGAAAGCATCAAAAGATGAAAGAAATATAGTTACTGTACCAAATATAAATGACCAGTGTTCGTCTTCTCAAGGTGTAGCATATGATCAAAAGCTAATAATACTGAAGGTGTTGGCAGAGAACAAGGTACCAGGAACTGATGGAACACAAATTGAAATCTTTCAACTAACTGATGCTACATTGGAGGCACTCATTCATCTATTCCAAGAAATTTGGAAGCCAGCTACCTAGACAATTGTTGGGAAGAGATCCATATTTGTGCCCATTCCAAAGAAAGATGACCCAGATGAATGCAGAAATCATCAGAAAATGTCATTAATATTACATGCAAATAAAATATTACTATCGATAATTTAAAAATGGCTGCAAAAGTACATTGATAAGGAACTGCCAGAGAGTCAAGCCAGATTCAGATGAGGATGTGGAATGAGGGGCATAAATGCTGACATCAGATGAATCTTGACTGAAAGCAGAGAATGCCAGAAAGATGTTTACCTGTGCTTTATTGACTATACATAGGCTTTTGATTGTGTGCATCAAGAGAAGCTATGGACAATATTGTGAAGAATCCCAGATAACTTAAATGTGCACATGAGGAAGTTGTACACAGACCAAGATGCATTTGTTCGTATAGAACAAGGGAACACTGAAAGGTCTTAAAATTAGGAAAGGTTTGTTATCTTTCTCCATACATATTCAACCTGTATGTTGAGCAAATAATTTGAGAAGATGGGTTATATGGGTAGGGGAGTGGGTGTGTGTGTGTGTGGCATCAGGCTTGAATGAAGACTCATTAACAACCTGTGATATGCAGATGATACAACCTTGCTTGCTGAAAGCAAAGAGGACTTGAAATACTTACTGATGAAGATCTTAGACCACAGGTTGTACCTCAACGTAAGGAAAACAAAAATCCTCACCACTGGACCAATAAATTACATTAAGATAAATGTAGAAAATATTGAAGCTATCAAAGACTATATTTTGCTCATGGGAGCTGCAGTCAAGAAATCAAATGATGTTTTGCATTAGGCAAATCTGCTGCACAATTCACCTTTAAAGTGTTCAACCTTTCCTGTCTGCAATAGTCCCCTCTTTGCATCTGAACGTCTAGTACTTCTATGTGATGCACTACTGCTGTCTTGGTTGTGGGAGGAGAGTCCTTTGTTGTCTGTGCCCTGTAAAAGGTCATCTCATATAGATAAAACTTTGGAAATTTATCAGTGTCTATTACTCCTCTTACCTGGGCAATTTGTTTACATTTTGGACAATATTAGAAGGGACTAGTCTCTGAAGGAGGACATGGTGCACATTCAGTGCAAAAGAGGAAAACTCTCAACGAAGTGGATTGACCCAGTGATTCCAACAACAGGCTCAAGCAACAGCAATGATTGTGACTATCGCACAGGCACAGGCTGGTTTTTGGTGTACATGGGGTCGCTGAGAACTGGAACTAACTTGAAGGCACTTAACAACTTAATCATTGTGTGTGAATCACAGAAACTGTAGGTAGACGGACCATATGAAGCAATGTTTGGTTCCTTCAGTGCTCTGGTATAAAGGTGCCTCTTTATATTGTGATAGACTTAGGGCAAGCCTCTGAGCAAATCCCAGGGCTGCTGTCCCAGAAGGTCCCTTCTCACTTAGATACCCGCCACAGGAGAATTGTTATGTATGTGTTATGTGTGTATGAATCTGCCTGTATCCACATGTCAATATGATTGTGGGGCAGTGATCCAAGGACCAGCAGGAGGGTTTGACAATTACTTCCTAGATATATCTGATGTGGAAGAATCCTGATTTTTTTGGTAGTGAGTATACCTGGGGAAAGGAATCCTACGGTGGCAATGTAGGATAAGCACTGGACTGCAAGGTCAGTTTGAACCACAAGGTCATTGGTTCAAGCCTACCCGCCACTATTCAGAATCAAAAACACTATTCAGGGTTGCTATGAGTCAAAGTTGACTTGAAGACACTTAAGAACAACTCTGCCTTTTCTTGTCTTTGTTCTTCTTCTGTAGAGTGGAGACAAGTATAGAGTCCCACCTGTCTCACAGAGGCATAGAAGATAAAACAAACTAATGAATGAGCAGCTGGTAGAGCCCTAATGGAGCAGTGGTTAAACTCTTGGTTAAGCTCCAACCCACCAGCTGTTCCACAGGAGAAAGATGTGCCAGATTAAACAGTCTGTAAAGATGTACAGCCTTGGAAACCTTCTACTTTGTTCTATAGGGTCACTGAGTCAGAATCCACTCCTCCACAATGAATTTTTTGGAGGGGGTTAGAGTGCCACTTTCAGCATAGCTTTTTTCCCCTTAGATAATTTCATGGAGTAGTTATTTTATAAGGAAATGTTCTAAGACTACAAACCTCATTCAAGTCCCAAATCACAAATTACACGCAGCAATGCTGGAACCAAATTGTTGACATCAAATTTCCAGACTGAGAGCTAGTGTGTGGCAGTGGATCAATTGCTTTTGCCTGGTGGAGTTCTATCAAGAGGACAGTGTATCCAGGAGAAAGTCAGTGAGTCAATGATGGCCTTGTCTGGGAGTGGCCCTGAATCCCTCAGAGTTGGGAGGGTGTGCCTGGTTTACTTCCTTAGGTACAGGTGATATGGAGAGTTCCATCTTGTTTGCACCTTGACAGGAAAAAGACTTCACTGTGGAGTTCCCCAGTCAGTATTGGAGGTCTGAGGAAGAAATATGGGAGCTGGCTTGCATAAGGGGTGATGCCTCCCATTTGGGCCTGACTTAATGACTGTGGTACAAGAGACTGGGGTTGGGGATGTGTGTGTGTGTGTGGGGGGGCGGTAGGGCAGGGGTGGGTGGTGTTGGGTTAACAGGCCAGGAAAAGACTGGCAAATGGGAAACTTTAAGGCAGTTTTTCTAGTTTTCTCCTTCCCAACAGCATTTCAGTCCCCTTTGTATGGTAGTTAACAGGTTCCTGTTTGCTTATGAGTTATGATTCTTGAACATGATCATGTTACTATACCCTTTTCAAATTAAATAAACAGAAATTCTGAAAGCCATGTTAGAATCAGATTGACCCAGATTCATTGACTACTCAAGGTTTACATTGCTCTGCTGCAGCATGATGTGTCTCAAGATCACTAAAAGGCATTAACTTGTAGCGTAGTAGTTACGAACTGGGCTGCAAACCACAAGGTTAGCAGTTCGAAACTACCAGCTGTTCCGCGGGAGAAAAACGAGGCTCTCTGTTCCCTTAAAGATTTATGGCCATGGAAACCCTGTACAGAGTCGCTATGAGTCGCAACCAACCCCACGGCACATATCAACACCAACATACACCTGTATATTTTAGCCACCTTAAAGCTTATTCCACATAGTTTTAAGGATGTTTTGGTATGGCTCTGTAGGAAAAGCAACAGAATGCTAATCACAAGGTTGGTAATTCAAACCCACCAGCCACTCCTTGGAAACCCTGTACAAGGTCACTCTGACTTGACAACACTTTTTTAACTATCTTAAAAATGGTATAGGCTTCTAAAGTGATAGTGGTGTTAATGCTTGTATTTGTACAGATCTTTGTATGGACTTTTAAGATTTGTTAACATGATTTTAGAATATTGTTCTCTGTTTTTGTTCCCTTCCACACTGAGCACCCTCAGTATGGAATGTGGTTAAGTGCTGTTGAGTCGGTTATGACTGTATAGGGTTTCCAAGGAGTAGCTGGTGGGTTTGAACCACCCACTTTGTGGTTAGTAGTCCAGTGCTTATGCTACAGCACCACAACAGGACTCCAATGAGGCCTTGGAGTCAGTCAAACCCTTGTACTTTGTTGCAATCCAGATAACATCCCTAGTTATCTTCATTCCCCGTGGTTCCCCTCTCAGGAGTCTGAAGAATCAGCTTCAACTGAATTGCTGATACTCAATTACACACATACAATAAGCATTCACTCAGAGGTCATTTATTGCGAAGCGAAAGTACACTTCAAAGTGAGAAGTGGGTCTGTCTCCAAAAGTAGAGAAGACTTTGTGGAATTAGGGAGCATGGATAAAGTAGTTTTCTCTTCCTGGTCCTAGATGTCCTCCCTCAGGGGCAGATCTGATGCCATACTTCACTGATTATGTCTTAATAAGGGGAGGATTATTTTCCTTTTAGTGAAGGGGTGCAGACTTCTCAGAAATGGGGTGCTAGCCCCTTATGTTTCCTTTATGGTTGTCTGCTCCTGGTGCTATTTTGACAGATTACCTGACTCTATTAAACCCTTTGCAGTTGCTTGTTTTTCTTGCACTTGGTTTTATTTTCTCTACCATGGTCTTAGGACCTGCTTCCTTTTTTCTTTGCCCCTAGACAGCCCCTCACTCTTATTTAACTGTGTTACCCTGGACAGATGGCTTGCTTTTGCCTAGCCTCAGCTCTGTCCATAGTAAACTTAATGTGGATAAAGCTCTTGGAACCCATTAGACTTTACAGTTTATGTTCCATCTAGTTATCCTAATGAAGGCAAGGACAAAGGCTACTTCATTTTAAACATAAAACAGCCTGTTACATTGGGCAGTGTTAGAGACATTTCTGGTGTGTTGTCAAATATGTTAATTACTCAATTAGCAAGATTAGAATTAAGCAGGCAGAAAATATAAGATTTTATGCTCTAAAACCTAGAAAAATTATGAGTTTATATCTTAATCACATGTAAAAGTCATATATGTTGTTGTTAAGTACCCTTGAGTCAATTCTGACACATAGTGACCCTGTATAGGGTTTCCAAGGAGCAGCTGGTGAGCTTGAACCACCAACCTTGCAGTTAAAACAACTTTGCAGGCTGATGCATTAGCCAACAGCACCACACCAGGACTCCGCAGTCATATACAAACACCTGCATATACATTGTTGTCAGGTGCCTTTGAGTCAGTGCCGACTCATAGCCACCCTATGTACAACAGAATGAAAACACTGCCCAGTCTTGCACCATCTTCACAATCTTAGTTTTGTTTAAGCCCATTGTTGCAGCCACTGAATCAACCCATTTAATTGAAGGTCTTCCTCTTTTTCACTGACCTTCTACTTTACCAGTAGGAGCTCTGGTAGCGTAGTGGTTACAAATAGGGCTGCAAACCTCAAGGTCACCAGTTCGAAACTACCAGCTGTTCCATGGGAGAAAGATGAGACTTTCTGCTCTCGTAAAGATTTACAGCCTCAGAAACCCTGAGCAGGGTCTCTATGAGTCAGAACAGACTACATGGCACATATCCACCACCACCTACTTTACCAAGCACGATGTCTTTCTCCAGGGACTGATCCCTCCTGATAACATGTCCAAAATACGTGAGATGAAGTCTTACCAGATTATACATGCCATAGCTTCAAATATGAAGTAAAAAAGTATTACAAAATCATAGTAACCTTTATTTTTAAAATATCAAAATGTGAAGCTGTTTCTCAACATGTCCTCCATATAGATAATTCTATACACTTCTATGTGTGGTGCTATAGAGTAAGCACTGGACTGCTAACCACAATGTTAGCGGTTCAGACCCACTAGCTACTCCTTAAGAACCCTATACAGCATTGCTGAGTCAGAACTGACTTGATGGCACTTAATGACATATACTTCCTGAAAGTGGTGTTTCAGTATCACTAACCCAACTCCAAAGAATTCTACACTCTTTGATTCACACCAGTTCAAAAATACAATTTTGGCATCCTTGAGAGACACAAATTGTGTTCCTTTGAGTTTGAGGAAGAAAAAGAAGAAAAAGAAGTGTGAAGGGGCAAAATGAGAGCTGCAGGGTGGATGGAGTCAGGTTTCCTAATAAAATTCTTATAGAACAATCCTTACTATTGAATTAGCACATACATTGTTGTGATGGGAAAAAAAATTCCTTGGTGCATCGTTTTCTTACCAATGCAGTTTTCAACTATGATCATCCTATATTTGTCAAAAAAAAAAAAAAAAAAAAATCTATCTTAGAGAGTACTAAGATTTGACTCTCTACCTTACATTCAACTTTCCCAGCAGATTCCCTCAGAAGTCACTGTTTTGATTGGACCTTCCTTTTGAAGGCACTCTAATGAGACTAAGATAAAGTGTATTGCTTTGAGAATTCGTCTTCTGCAGCCATGCACTGATCACACAGTGTTTAAACATGTTTTGTTTTAAAAAAAAACTTATGCATGAATTAACTGGAACACAAGTAGCAACACTTAAAAAAAAACTTTTCATCATGAATGTAGTGAAGATTACATTCAACAAATTAAATGCTGTGTTTCAATCAATGATTAAAATTCCCTCCCTGCAACAACAGTTATACTATTTCCTCCCTGTGGCTTATCTTTACATCTTACAGCTCACAAATGAACCAAGCAAAAATATTTGCTGTACACACTGTTGCTGTTATGTGCCCTGGCGTCGGTTCTGACTCATAGTGACCCTGTACTGGGTTTGCAAGGCTGTAAATCTTTATGGGAACAGAAAGCCTCATCTTTCTCCCACGGAACAGCTGGTAGTTTCAAACTGCTGACCTTGCAATTCGCAGCCCACTACAATACAAAACAAAATTATATGTATTCATTTTTTAATATCCTAAAGGCATATTCTGCAAGCTAGCCTCCAGCCTGCAGGCCACCATCTATGCTGTCACCACTTTGCTAAGAAGGATCTCCCACTCCACTCATGTTCTTCCTCTTTGATGGTCCTGGGATTGTTTGTTCCTGAAATGAAAGATTAATTACTCTCCCTTTTAGTCATACACCTTCTACAATTACAGTCATAGCAATCACAATTAATCCCAATAATTACTCAAACAATTGAATCATAAAATCCTATCAGCTGCGCCTTGTGGTTTGTGAAGTGAAGAGCCTTACCAGCCCTGCCCATTTCAGGCAGGGCATCTGAGAACAGGAAGAGAAAAACTGTACTTAATGTTCAAACCCCTAACTTTATGGGGTCTATCCTCACTCAAGGAAGCCCTGGTGTAGAGCTATAGGATTAGCAGTGAACTGCAAGGTCAGTTTGAATCAGTGTTGGCAGTTCCAATTCACCAGACACTCCTCTGAAACCCAATACAGGGTTGCTATGAGACAGAACTGACTCAATCACACTTAACAACAACAACATTTTCACACATGAGGTAGACCTGTCCCCACTTTCCCCGGAATGTTCTATACTATAATAAACAATGTTTTGCTCAAGATTTTCACCTGCTGAACTTTCTCGTGCATCACAAGGAGACGGGGCTTGCTAGTCCTGTCCATTTCCAACACTTGAACCAGGTCTCAAGTCCAGGGCGACCCGCCTTGTGAATGTGAGAGTATCATCTACATGTCACAGGTTGTTAATGAGTCTCCCTTCAATACTGATGCCATGCTTTGCTTTGCTTCATATAATCCAATTTCTTGGGCTGTTTGCCCAGCATAAAGACTGAATATGTATGGTGCATGAATACAACCCTGGCACAACACATTTCCTTAAACTATTCAGTGTCCCCTTGTTCTGTTAGAACTCTTGGTCTATGTACAGTTTACAGATGAGCACGATTAATTGTTCCAGAATACACATTCTCCACTGTGTTGTCCAAAACTTGTCATGATCTACATAATCAAATATCTTGCATAACCAATAAAGCACAGGAAAACATTTTCTGGCATTCTCTGCTTTCACCCAACATCCAATTGTTACTGTTGTAACAATTTTTTTTAAAATTATCTTTAGCAATATTTTACTTGTGATGTTAATATTATTGCACACGGATTTCTGCATTCCATTGAGTAACCTCTCTTTGGAATGGTCACATACATAGATCTCTTCCAATCAGTTGACTAGTTAGCTGTCTTCCAAATTTCTTGGCATAGGTGAGTGAGTGCCTTGAGTGCTATTATTCATTTATTGAAATATATCTATTTATATTCCATCTATTCCCAGAGCCTTATTCTTTAACAATGGCTTCAGTGCATCTTGGACTTCTTCAGTATCATTGGCTGTTGATCATATACTACCTCTTGAAATGATTGGACATCGACCATATTTTGGTACAGTGATTTTTAAAATTCCTTCCACCTTCTTTTGATTCTTTTAGCATCCTTCAATATTTTGCCTATGTTGTTGTTATGTGCCGAAAAGTTGATTCCGATTCGTAGTGACCCTGTATAGGGATTCCAAGGAGTGATTGGTGAGCTTGAACCATCAACCTTGTGATTCAAATGACTTTGCAATCCAGCACATTAACCCACAGCGCCACACCAGGACTACTATATAATCCTTTAATTCTATTCATGATGAGGTTTGATTTTTTTCCTCAGTTCTTTCAGCTTTAGAAATGCTGAGTCTTCTTCCATTTTGGTTTTCTAATCCAGGTCTTTGTATATTTCATTATACTATTTGGCTTTGTCTTCTGGAGTTTCCCTTTGAAATTCATACAATGTTATAAATCTAGGAAAATTGAAAGTTACAGAAAAGGCTATAGAACATATAAAGACTGATACCCTAGGCACTAGTGAGATGATATGGACTGGTATTGGATTTTTGAAACTGACAATAATAGGGTTTACTATGTTGGAAATGTCAAATTTAGAGGAATAGTGTCACATTCATCATCAAAAAGAACATTTAAAGATCTATCTTGACATACAATGCTGTTTGTATTAGGATAGTATCCATACATCTACAAAGAAGACCAGTTAAAACCAGTATTGTTCAAATTTATGGACCAACCACTAAAGCCAGTGATGATGAAATTGAAGTATTCTACCAAATTCCTCAAACATTGATCAAATATTAAATCAAAATGTATTGTTTATTACTGTGGATTGGAATGTGATAATTAGGGAAAAAAAGAGGGAGAATTAATAGGCGGAAAATATTGCCTTCCTGAAGGTGGTGCAGAACAGGGCTGTGGTTCAGTCTTGTGAATAGGATTGCTATGAGTCACAGCTGACAGGACAGCACCTAACAACAATATCACCCACTTTTTTCTTTTCTACCTCCTGTATTCTAAAGATCCAGAAGAGTAAGGACTTTTTGTTGTTGTTGTTCATTTAATACTGCATTCTCAGTACCAAGAGTACTTTACAATACTGCAAGTATTTAACACTTACTTCTTGATTGATTTATTTGAGATATTGGCTTGAAAAAAAAACTATTATTCATAGAGTTTGTATTGCAATATGCAAACTTACTTTGTATCATTACAAAGATAATGCTTTTAATCACGTAGAATACATTTGGGAAATACTGATAGCACTGAAACATTTATTTTAAAATACTCAGTATCTTAATGTTTTTCATGTACTTTGTTTTAATAATAATATTTAAATTCAATATTGAAATCATATATTTAAGATTTAATGTACATTTCAGATACTTTGTTTTAATAATAATACTTAAATTTAGTAGTATTAAAATCATATATTTAAGAAAATCCTTACAATAAATTAAAAAACAAATATTCCACACCCACTTCCATCATGTCGATTCTAACTCATAGTGACTCTGTTTAGAGATACTGCTACTGTAAATCTTTTGGAGACCAGACCACTTCATTTTTCTCCCTAGGATTTAAAGAAAAAAAAAATCTGCTAAGCAAATATTTTTTGAGAAAATATTGGAACACTTGAAAGGCAACATTTCCAGTGTTTGCACCATACTTTATAAGTAATTTTTCCCTTGACAGATGCTCATCCAGGAAAGTGTTCATAATTCAAAACGCTGGGGATAAAAATAGACGTAAGAATTAAGAAATAATTCAAATGCAATGATATCAAATGCTAACAAATGTTGACTAAAACAGATCTAATTCAACTGTAATAATTTAAGATGAACTAAAATACAATGCTTCTTCTTTTTATACTTTGTGCTTAAAAAATAAAGTATGTTGTATATATATATATATATATATATGAATCCTATCAGCATCATCCCTAATTCTGTTTTATCACATCCATCTGGGGAAGAGGAAAACTATTCAGTGGGAATTCTACCTTACCTACTTCATTCTGAAACTAAGTACATCATGATAGCGTGTAAGCCAGCCATTTCATGTCTTTATAGCCTCCCCCAGCCCCCATTTTTGACAGTCAATGCCTAGATTGCTGGTGTGGCACTGTGGGTTAATGCATTGGACTGCCAGATCAACCTGAACTGCAAGGTTGACAGTTCAAGCTCACCAGTCCTTGGAAACCCTATACAGGGTCATCATGTGTCAGAATGGACTTGACAACAATAAACAACATCAACCCAATGTACTGAGGAAACAAGCTTGTACCTTGAAATGAAGAATCCTTCTATGACAGTTGGAATTTTGAGCAACTGAGCACATAGCAAAGGTCCAGTTCACCAAATTATAGCAATTTACACATGCTAACAGTACCAAACACCTTTATCTTCATCTGCTCCAGTTCTGGTCAGCTAGCCATCTGAGCTAAGTCAAATGGGTAACTAGCTGCAAGTTTGGAGGTTCACATACTCATCTCTGCATTTCAGACCACCTGGACACTTCACTCTGAGCTCTAGCCTCCAGTGGCTAGGTGAGCGCTCATGGAGGCGAAGTTTGCACATCTCCCTAAACTTCAGACCAGCCAGCCCTTCCTCTTCTCTCTCTCATCAAGAGGTCAATATGTGTCAGTGGAGGACAGCCAAACTCAGCCCATGACTTCATTGCTGCATTTCCCCCATTTCCACACAAAACTTGACCAAGCCAGTCATCAGTGAGCATACAAGACTATTTGTGCCTTTGAGTTTCAGTCTTAGAAAGGGGTTTTATAACAAGCCCTGATGGGCTGACTTTTCTTGCCTTGATGCCTCCAAAGCAAACAGCTTGCTTGATTTTCTAACAGCCAAAGAGTGCACTTTTTTTTTTCCTGCATGTCTTTTTTTTTTTTTTTTAAGTGCTTTCTTGTGAATTATATGACATTTTACATGGGAGAACATTAGTTTTACATCCATTCTATCGTACACTGTATTATTGCAATGGTTACAATCCCCTCCATGCATCATCAACCGACCAAAGGGTATACCCTGCAAGCCTGCCCCCTACACTACCCCCACCCCCCGCTCCAAGTCTTCAGCATACAGTCACTCTCCCTCTCTGGATCTAAAGTCCCCAGCTGCTCCATCGCTCCACGTCATTGTCTCTGCCTCCATCTCCGGCATCACTGCTTCTCTGGGCAGGGTCCCGCTCTCGGCTCTTCTCTGTTGATGATCCTAGGAACCTCCGCTCCTAGACTGAAGTTATTCCCTCCCATCCTTGCTATAAAATGTCTACCTTTACATATCCAACCTTCACAATCAGTCCTGATAACACTTATTCACTATTGTATCATAAGAGACCCATATGCATTTCATTTCATCAGCTCCGCCTAGGTAGATTGGATACTACTCACTGGAGATTCTGCCTTCCTCCAGGCCCCCTGGCTCTAGGATCCCTCTTGAAAGCTTGTAAGTCACATCTTGCCTTTGTAGCTCCCACCCCCCTCAATTTTGGATAGCCAATGTCCACGTTTCCCATCCCTGTATACTTTGTGTGTGGAGGGGATGGGAATGATTCTTGCTACAAGAATTTGTTCCATCTTTTGAGCTACTGCTTCCATAGGTGTAGGTCAAGTTCATCAAATTGCATCAGATTACTCTTATTTTTTCCTCTTCTTTCTTCTTCTGGTTGAGCTCTGATCATCCAGTCATTGAAGCCAGGTCGAGAGGGTATTATCTGCAAGTGTGGGTGTTCTTATGCATATGCCCTCTCTTTTTATCAGCTGAACACTTCACTCTCCACATTGTAGTGCTTAGCTCGCCACTTCATTGTTGTTTTTCCCTCACTGCCCCTTATCGGTGACGAGGATGGTCACCAATCAGAGTGTGTATTCTCATTGATTCTTAGTTTTGGAAGAGTGCACTGAGGGGACCCGACCACTTGCCTTGATGTTTCATGGGCAAGCAACTTGTTTATTCTTGTAGTAACAGTCCATCAGCATCTATTGTTTTGTATTTTTCCTGTAGGTCTTTCTTTCAAGAAGTATCTTCTGTTCTTCTAGCCATTACAGGCTGGTCTGCTTGTCCTTTCAAGTGGAAATTTCCCATCTCTGGAGATCTGGATGTGGTTCAGGCTTCTAGCTATAGTCTTATGTATCACAGAGGCTCTGCAGGAAGCCTCCTTCACTGTGCACATTGTAGCCCCATTTTAGGTATTCCAATCAGTTATAGGCAGAAGACAGACTTACAAGCTTTCTATGGTGTTGTTTCTGACTATTCCTTTCTCTCCCCCTCCAGTGTCCACTTTATATTGTAATGCAAGGAATACCAAGATTCAAAAGACAGCCAAGCATCTTAACATTATTACCCCCTTTTCCCCATTCCAACCATGTCTCAATCTCTGTATCCCAGAGTCCTGCAGTTCCAAGGTTGTGTATACATCATTCTTTACCTCTGTCCCACTTAGCCCATTCAAATATGACTAATTGTTCTCCCATCTGCCTTGTTCTTCCATTTCCCTCTCCCTTCATGTATATTGCCCCCTCCCCAGCACCCAAACTTTCCTGTGCCTAATCCTTATGCTGTGCTCCACCTTCCTTTCCCTCACCTCACCCACCCCCAACTTACCAGCCATCAACAAAGAATTTTCCCCACCCCCCTTTACTATGTGTTTATTTTCTTAGTCTTTTACAGTAGTGGTCCTATGCAATATTTCTCTTTTTGTGACTAATTTCACTCAACATAATGTACTCAAGGTTCATCCATGGTATGCAGTGGCTTGCCGCTTCCTTGGTATTCTTCAAGGTATGTACCACAATTTGTTTATCCATTCTTCAGATGATGGGCACTTTGGCTGTGTCCATCTTTTTGCTATTGTAAATAGTGCTGCTATGAACATTGGTGTGCATATATCTACTCATGTTCTGGCTTGTATTTCTTTTGGGTAAATACCAAGTACAGGAATTGCTGGATCATAAGGTATTTCTATTTTCAACCTTCTAAGGAAACACCATATTAATTTCCAGAGAGGTTGGACCATTTTGCAGTCCCACCAGCAATGCAGGAGTGTTCCAGTCTCTCCACATCCCCGCCAGCATTTATTGTCCTCTACATTTTTCATCTTTGCTGTTATTTTTGGTGTAAGATGATATCTCATTGTTGTTTTGATTTCCATCTCTCTAATGGTTGGTGATCGTGAACATTTCTTCATATGTTTGTTGGCTACCCAGATCTCTTCCTTACTGAAGTGTCTGTTCATGTCCTGTGCCCGCTTTTTAATTGGGTTATTTGTCTTTTCTTGTAGAGGTGTTGTAGTTTCCTGTAGATTTTAGAAATGAGTCCCTTGTCTGATGTGTCATTGCAAAAGATTTTTTCTGATTCTGTGAGTTCCCTTTTTACTCTCCTAGTGAAGTCTTTTGATGCACATAAGTTTTTAATTTTTAGTATGTCCACTCATATATTTTATCTACTTTTGTATTGTGTTGTTTTCAAAATGTTTTGTAGTCTGTGTATTCCCAGGATTAGTGTCCTCACATTTGTCCCGAGTTTTTCATTGATGGCCTGCATAATTCTGGGATTCACATTTAGGTCCTTAATCCATGTTGAGTTAGTTTTTGTATAAGGTGTGAGGTGAAGGTCTTCTTTCACTCTTTTGCATATC
>NW_006408987.1:271936-274160 GCF_000296735.1 Chrysochloris asiatica
TGGGAGTCTTTTGATGGCCTGATCAATTTCTTCTTTTGTTATGGGTCTGTTCAGGTTTTCTACTTCACTGTGTACAAGTTTTGGTTGGTTGTGTTTATCTAAAAATGTATCCATCTCTTCTATGTTTTCAAATTTGTTGGAGTACAACTCTTCATAGTATTCTGTTATTATCCTTTTGATTTCCTTTGCTTTCATTGTGACATCACCTATGTGATTTCAATGCATGTTATTTGTGTCTTCTACCTCTTTTCTTTTGTTAGATTTGCCAATGGTCTGTGGATTTTGTTAATTCTTTCAAAGAAGCAGCTTGTTGTCCTGTTGATTGTTTCTATAGATTTTCTGTTTTCTATCTCATTTATTTCTGTTCTAATCTTTATTCTTTTCTTTTGGTGGCTGTGGATTCCCTCGGTTGGTCTGTTTCTAATTGTTGTACATGCTGTGTTAATGTGTTATTTGTGGTTCTTTCTTCTTTTTGGATATGTGTGTTTATTGCAATAAATTGTCCTCTCAGCACCGCTTTCGCCATGTCCCAACGATTTTGGTATGTTGTGTTTTCGTTCTCCTTTATTTTTAGAAAATATGTGAATTCACGTTTAATTTCTTCTACTACCCAGTCACTTTTCAGCAGGTATTTGACTTGATATCCTTGGTCTTACTATTGTTGATTTCTAATTTGATAGCATTGTGGTCTGAGAAGATGCTTTGTAGTATTTCAATATTTGTACATTTTTGTAGATTTTTTTTGTGGCCAAAAACATGGTCTATTCTGGAGAATGTTCCATGTTCACTGGAAAAGAATGTGTATTGTACAGTTGTTGGTTTGAATGCTCTGTACACATCTATGAGGTCGTTGGTTGACTGTGTTGTCTAGTTCTTCTGTGTCTTTGTCAAGTTTCTTTCTGGTTGTTCTATCCATTTTTGAAAGCGGTGTATTAAAATCACAAACTATTATTGTAGATTCATCTATTTCTTTCTTCAAATCTATTAGAGTTTGTTTTATATATTTTGGAGCTCTTTCATTGGGAGCATAGATATTTACTATGGTTATTTCATCCCTTTAATCATGAGATAATGCCCATCTTTATCTATTATGCTGTTTTATGCCTTAAAGTTTATCGGAAATTAGTACTGCCACTCCTGTTCTCTTTTTATTGAAATTAGCTTAATATATTTTTCTCCATCCTTTGACATTTAATCTGTTTTTTCTCTGTGTGTGAGATGTGTGTCTTACAGACAGCATATTGAAGGATCTTGTTTTCTTATCCATTCTGCCACCCTCCATCTCGTAACAGGTGTATTTAATCCATTTACATTCAGTGTTCTTTGTTCTGTTTGTCTTGCTTTGTTGAGTTCATGATTTTTGTGTTCTGTCTTGTGAGTTTGCTCATGGTTTTAATGTTTTCATGTTCTTCTTGGATTTTCATTGTCTTGGTATTTTGTGAAGTGTTAATTTTCTTTGAGGTTGCCTCATATTCCACTAACTTTTCTCTCCATTTAGTGCAGTCAGGTCAACCTGACCTTCTCACTATCTGGATCTCTTTTCCTACGTGTTTACCTTCTTTTATATTATACTTGTTTTGATCATAGACTGACCTCCCAGATTCTCTGAGTTTGTTCTTATAATTTTGTTCTGTTAACAACTCTTCTTTCTGTTGACTTAATTCAGGGAGGTGCTGACACGTAGGTCAATCTCTGGTTGTGGTCTGTTCTTGTTGCTTCTCAGTACACAGAACTCTCTTTAGGATGTTTTGCAGTGCAGGGCTGGCTTTGGTAAAATCCCTTAGCTTCTGTTTATCCTGGAATGTTTTGATTACACCATCATATTTGACAGCTTTGTTAGATAAAGGATTCTTGGTTGGCAGTTTTTTTTTTGTTTTGTTTTTTGTTTTTTTTCTCTCAGGGTTTTATATATGTCTCCCCATTGCCTTCTTGCTTGTATGGTTCTTGCTGAGAGACCTGAGCTTAATATGACTTGCTTGCCTTTGTATGTGACACTTCTGTTTTCTCTGGCTGTTTTCAGAAGTGTCTCCTTATCTTTGAGTTTGGAGAGCTTGACTATGATGTGTCTTGGTGATTTTCTTTTGGGGTCTACCATTCCTGGAGTTCGTTGGGCTTCTTGTATGTTTATCTTTTCGCTTTTCAGGATGTTAGACAAATTTTCTTGCAGCAGTTCTTCAACTATTTCCTCTGTGAACTTGTGTGATTCTTCTTGTTCTGGAATGCC
>NW_006408987.1:274717-283991 GCF_000296735.1 Chrysochloris asiatica
CTTCCCTTTTCAATCTTCTTATTGCTTAACTCAGAGTAACTTTCACAGGAGTTGTCTGTTTCCCTGGTATATGGCAGCTGGTATTGGTTCTTGCCTGGGTTTTGGTGTTTTATAGAGTGTGATTGTAGCTTGGCTATATGAAAGAGGTTGCTTAATCTTCTTGTGTAATATAGGGAGACAAAGAGTCCTCTAAAGGCAGAAGGGAAGCTTTGTCCTAAGGTTCCCGCGGTGTTTTTCCATGTTTTTTTGCACCCCCTGTTTCATCCCGCTGCTTGGTCTGGCCCCGGGACTCCGAGCCCAGCCTGGCAAATTCAAAAGTATGCCATTTTTTACTTCAGCTCCAAACTCCACAAGCTATAAGCCTTTAAAATATTCCTATCTTTGTGGTTCTGAGTTTTGGAGCTCTGCCCTGGTTCTGCTTTGCCTGGTATTTTGTGCTATTGCTGATGGCGACCTTCACTGAACCTCCACCCTCTTCTCAAGCCCCGCCTCTTCCTCAAATGCCTTTGCATGTCTTTCTTGCAATACGATTTTTCTGTTCTCTCAGCAGTTCAAGGTTGGTTGTTATTGTTGTTAAGTGCCGTCGAGTCGGTTCCGACCCATAGCGACCCTGTACATGCTTTTTTAGGTGGGTAGCACTACTTTTTGACTGATGCTCATGTACTTAATCTATTCATAAAAGAGTAAATTTTATGGAATAACATAGAGGACTTTGAAGTACAGGTGGTTCCTGGGTTACTAATGTGCACCCATAATTACTACCTTGTAAAGCTTATTATATAAACATTCAGGATACATAAAGTTGCAGTAATAATTCTGATTTACCCTCATAAAAATAAAACCAAAACTCTTCTCAGACTGTGATCAACATTGTTTTCCTATATAGTTCTGAAATAACCACTGCTTGATTTTTGGTTTAGATGTAGATCCACTATTTTTATTAGGAATCAAATAGAAATATCTAAAATGTTCCCCTTTGCCAGGTAACTGGTAGATAAGGAATATGGGTAGATTGCTGGGAAACTGGATAAATTGCAACACTTTGGTAGCAATATCTACATTTTTATTGAGCAATGCAGAATATCTGTGGTCAATGCCACATACAGTGCCTAATTGAGTGCATTTTTAATTTAAAAAAATTAACATATTCAAGATGCCTTAGTCTTTAGGAATTCTGGATTTTGTCTTTGGAGTAGGTCGGTATCTTCCCAAGGCCTGGGTCCTCGAACATTCTTCCAGTCATCAAAAGCTGAGTCTTTTATTTTCTACAGGACCAGAAAAATTTGGTTTATTTTAGCATATCACTGAATAAATGAATGAAGTGAATATAAGAATCCAGTGAAATCTCAATTATAGTTTTAGAAAATAAATAAACTACAGGATAAGCATAATAATTAAAGAAATGTCAGAATTCTTAGTGCTTGCAAATTTCTGTACTTGTTAATTGATGTTAGTGCCTATTTAATATCAATATCTAAGTATAAAACTATTAGAATGGAAAAAGTGAATACTTTTTTTGGAGAACACAAAGAAAAGGAAGAAGCTAGGAAAACGAAAGTCTAAATCTTACCGAAAGTCTAAATCTTAAAGCTGATTCCAGCACAATGACTAAAATGGTCAGCATAGAGAGTAAATGAAAGGATAAGAGGGAAATAATAGGCTCTAGGATCAGATCTGTGACAAAGAAGAAAACAGACCAAAATGATCTGTCTTCACTCTCAAAAATGAGCCTGACTTCAAAAGGGAAAAAAAAGACATTTCCCACAGCTGCCATGAGCAAAACACTTTCTGACAATCAGATCTATTTACAACTTCGGTTTGGATCATCCTAATTTCATTTTAGGGTGAAGTATCTCTCAAGCACAGGAGTGAAGATAAAGCCAATGGGAAGAAAATATATTGTTTTTCATACTTCTCCTGGTCACCAATCTTCAATCACTTTTGTGTAAGTTGTGCTTTGGTTATTATGTAATAATTGAGTGAAGAAGATAACAAGAAACTAAGAGAATTCATGACAGCTTATAGTCATTCAGCAATAAGAAAAATGGTATAAGTTTACCTTGTCACCTGGATATTATGCATTAATCGTTGATTAACAAGTGATTTATCTAGAATCTGCACCTGAATTACTTCTTTTTAAGTAATAACAAAAAAGCTGATATAAATTCTCTACATGGTTTATTCAATTTGCACATTCTATGGTTTCTAAAAGAATTAAAATAAAAATCTATTTCCACATGCTCCACAGAAGCACTACAGGAAAAGTGGAAAATTTCATTATCTTTTAATTGTATTTTCCCACAAACATTCTGAAGTTCCCTTGTATTACAACAAGTAGAAGTTACAAGTTTTGACCATATAATTGGGAGGCAGTGAAAGAAAACATTCTATAAATTTCATTTGCAGTTTTACCTGTGATCTGTATTAAATATATGGGTAAGCAAAATTCCAGTAATTTATGGTTTAAGAATAGATTAAAGTATCAATCACAGTTATGAAGTGATCTAAAGTTATAAAAGGTTTTTAACAATGTTCACTGCAGTACTTTTCATAATAGACATAAAGTAGAAACAACCTAATTGCCCATCAACAGACACATGGAGAAACAAAATGTGGTACAGGCACATAAAAAGGAATTTTGTTTAGCCATGAAGAGAAATTAAGTCCTAATGATTTACATGAACCTGGAAAACATGCAGAGCAAAATAAGCCATCCCAAAAAGACAAATACTGTATAGCCTCACTTATATGAGCAAATAGATAAAAACCAAACTTTACTAGTGGTTACACCAAGGGTATGGGGAGAGGGGAGGGAAAGTTTTTCCTTGGGGGCACTGAGATTATGTAATAGTGGTAGAATAATTGGAAAAAGATAGGTGGTTCAAGCTCACCAGCTGCTCCTCAGAAACCCTATACAGGGTCGCTTTGAGTTGGAACCGACTTGACAGCACTTAACCAAAGAATCAACAACTGTTGTGGTTGTGTAGCATGAAGAGTGTAAACAATGTCACTGAATTGTGCATACAGAAAATTCAATTGGTGAATATTTTGTTGTGTATATTTGCACCACACCAAAAAACAACAACAACAACAACAAAAACATTCCAGCCACCATCCAGAAAACAGATATGCTCATGAGATTTAAAATAATTCTTACATGGGATGCAATGTTGGCAAAACAATGTCATGTATAAGTGGCCGAATCTTTGGGAAAGAAAGATTCCCATTTTATTTAACATTCAGCATAACTGAACACTAGGCTGTAGATGTCTGGGCAAGAAAACCCAAGGCTTATCCCCTTAGCCACCGGTGTGGCACTATAAGATAAGCAATGGACTGCAAGATCAGCTTGAACTGCAAAGTCAGTGGTTCAAACTCACTAGTTGCTCCTCGAAAACCCTAGACAGGATCACTGTGAGTCTGAAATGACTGGACAGCACTTAACAACAACAACAACCGTGGAGTATGAAAAAGAGCAAGCCGGCAAGAAGCCAGGGGAAAGCTATATCAGCGATAGTGGATTTGCAGTCCTGTCAGAGTAGATGCCTCACTGCCGTTCTGATGACCAGGTGAAATATCAACAAGGCTGCCCTTTAGAAATAAGTATCATGCCCCAGAACAATTACTACTCTGAACCTACTCTAAGAAAGTTTGAAGCTCTCACAAGACCTTCTGGGGAGACAGTTTAGACACTATATCCCACCAAGTTAGAGGGACTCAGGAGACATTGTAGGCTTTCCAGAGATGCTAACAAAGTACAAAACGAAGTGAACAAAACTACCTATATGAAGACGATCACTCTAAAGTCAAGATGTGACGATAAAGGGGAATGGAAACAAAAGTATTGGAAACAGAACAACCAGAATGCAATTAAACAGAATGATAACACATTGTGAAATATCTAATCTATGTCACAGAACAAATAATTTGTGTAGAAATTGTTAAATGGGAACCTAATTTGTTTTCACTGAAAACAAAATAGTTTTTAAAAACAACTTCCAGGTGATCAGCCAATACAATGAAAACATTTTTCTTTTTGGAAGAGTTTTTTATGTTCACTTTATGAGACAAAGAAGCAAGAAAATATGACTGTGTGGTGAAGAATTTTTACCCAAGAAGAAGTCTGGACTCTTGGTGTGGTGTTGTAAACACCAAGCCATCAGGGTTGGTGGTTTAAATCCACCAGCTGCTCCTAAGAAACCCTGTACAGGGTCACTATGAATCAGAAAGGGCACTTAACAAGAAATTTGGTCTTTGTCCAAGATTCCTGGGATGTAAAATCTAAAACCTTGGAATTTTATGTTAGGTCTTGTTATCTTTCTTATTCATGGTGGGCCCCTTGGACCACATCTATTATACTAATGAAGCAATTCTTGGTGGCCCCTTAAATAGTTTATGTGATAGTAATGCCTCAGGATGGGGGTCTAGCCACGTTAGAAAAACTAATCATGTGATTAGAGTTTGGGAGATTTGAGCAATTCAGCCCTATCACCAGGGAGTGGACGGGAGTAGAGACTGAGTTTAAGCACACCTCAAATGATTCAACCAAGAACAACTACTTAGTGAAGCCTCAAATTAAAAACTCTGCACACTAGCAATGGTATGCTTCCTTTACTGAAGATATTCTCTGAACATCAATGTGTTGGGAAGGTGACATGTCTGTCTTTAGCCTTCCAGACTTTGACCCATGCATCTCCCTTTGGATGGTTCTGTTTTGCATCTCTTTGCTCTAAGAAAACTATACTCACGTTGTTGTAGTTGTTAAGTGCCATGGAGTCAATTCAGACCCATAGAGACCCTATATAGGAGCACCTAGTAAGCTTAAACAGCTGACCTTGTAGTTCAAACCAACTTTGCAATCCACTGCATTAACCCACAGCACATGGGACTTCTAGTGAATGACTGAACCAGAGGGGTAGTGGGAACTTCTCAATTTAGAGCCAGATAGTCCTGTATTTATGGCTGGTATCTGGAGTAGAGTAGACTTGTGGAAGACTATGCCCTTAACCTGTGAAGTTTGATCTAACTCTTCATAGTTGGTGTCTAAAATCAGGAAAAACTTGAAAATTCATTTCCCTCAAAATGGCCAAACTACTTAGAGATGGAGAACATATCCTCATAATACAATGGACAGAAAATAGCACCATATAATTCTCTAGTATTATAATTTTGACAAGTAATAGTTTTACAATAAATGAAGTTGAGCATCTTGTCATATCTTTATATGAATCACATGTATATTTCCTTTTTTCTAAACTCTACAAGTTTTGCCAATATTTTGGGCAACTAACTAGATTGTTGAATTTCTTCTATTGATTTGTATACATGTTCTTTCTACTTAAATGAACTAATTCATCATGATAAAAGATTATTTTTATGAATTCCTATTTAACTTGCAGCCTCATATACAGATTTTTTTGTAGGCTGTATATACTTATAAACCTTTACATTTATGGCTTCTGGGTTTTGTATCATATTTAAATAGGTTTTGCTGACATGAGATGTCGTGGGAAAAAAATGCTCCTTTTTCCAACTCCTGGTGTGGTGCTTTAGGATCAGCACTGGACTGCAAACCACATACTTGGAAGTTCAAACCTACCAGCTGCTCCTCTGAAACCCTATACAGGGTCACTGTGTATCGAAACCAACTTGACAACATTTAACAACAAGGAGTATTGTTAATTTTTTTTTTCATTTTAATCCATCTAGAATTTATTTGTCATATAAAAGCATGCATCCATCTTTGTTTCCTTTTCAAATGACTACCTTGTTATTCTAGTATCAATTGGTATTGATGTAGTAGTTGTGTACCATTGAATCAGGTCCGAATCATAGCGACCCTGTATAGGGTTTCCCAGGCTATAGATCTTTTGGGAGCATAACGTCTATTCTTTCTCCCTCAGAGTAGCTGGTAGATTCTAACTGCTAATCTTGTAGTTAGTAATCCAACTTGTAACCCACTGTGCTACAGAGCTCCTTCTTAATAATGTATATTCAAGATAATTTTTTTCTGCAGTGATAATAAGTTTATCTTAGGCAGGAAGATCCAATCACTAACTAAAGAACATGTTATAAAAGAGAGAATGTTAACATATCGTACCTCATATTCTGACTCCAATGATACTTTATTCATTTTCAGTTTTTTTTCCAATTCAGGATCAATCTATAGAAAAAAGCAGTCAAATAAGTCATTTAAATCTTTTATATTCAGTTTTTAAATTTAAAAGTTACAGGAGACATATCTGGGCTAGTATGAGAGATTATAAATATGTTGTAAAAGCTCCAACATATACTCCAATCACATAACTGACTGACTGATGTATTACAACCAATACTACTACAATAAATAGCAGCTACCATTTACAATGCACTTGTTATTTGCCAGGTATTTTGATATACTATTTTTCAGTACTCACAATCATATATTGTTTGTTGTTAGGTGCCATCAAGTTAGTTTCAACTCATAGCTACCTTGTGCACAACAGAACGAAATACTGCCCAGTCCAGAGCCATCCTGCAGTTATGTTTGAGCCCCATGTTGCTGCCACTGTGTCAATCCATCTCATAGGGGGTTCTTATTTTTTTTGCTGACCCTCAACTTTATCAAGCATGATGTTTTACTCCAGGGACTATTTTCTTCTGACAACATGTCCAAAGTAGCAGAGATGAAATCTCGCCATCTTTCCTTCTAAGAAACATTCTGTCTGTACTTCTTCCAAGATAGATTTGGTTGTTCTTCTGACAGTCCACGGTGATGGTGGTGGGGTGGTTGTGTGCCGTAGATTTGGTTCTGACTCATAGCAACCTTGTATAGGGTTTCTGAGGCTGTAAATCTTGTGGGATCAGAAAGCCTCCTCTTTCTCCTGTTGAGCAGCTGATAGATTCAAACTACTGACTTTGCGGTGCAGTCCAGCTCGTAATCCACTATGCTACCATGGTAGCTCTTGGTACTTTCAATATTCTTTGCCAAAACCATAATACAAATGCATCAATTCTTCTACAGTTTTCCTTATTCATTTTCCAACTTTCATATCCCTGGAGGTGACTAAAGATACCATAGACTGGGTCAGGTGCAAATTAGTCCTCAAATTGACTTCTTTGATCTTGAACACTTTTGAGAGGTCTTTTGCAGCAGATCTACCTAATGCAATATATAATTTGATTTACAGAAGGCTGCTTCATGAGTGTTAATTGTGGATCCAAGCAAAATGAAGTCTTTGACAACTTCAATCTTTTCTCCAGTTATCTTGATGTTATTTATTGACCCAGTGTAAGGATTTTTGTGCAATCCATGCTGAAAGCTCTAGTCTTTGACCTTTATTAGTGGCATCATATGTAATAGCTGCAAATATCCATTAATAATAGGAAGACAGAATGCACAAAGTAGGAATCTAGGAAAATCAGAGGTCATCAAAAAAGAAATGGGACTTCCGGTTTGCCAAGGCAGCCAGGCGGTGTGGGTGAGTAGGGGCTCTGGGATCGGGGGAGGCAACTCGCGAGTTAAACCTCCCAGGTAGGAACTCACAGTCTTACAGCCCGTGTGAATCTCAGCGCGCCAGAGCCTTAGACCCGCTTCTTTGAGAAATCACTGTGCGAGGAATTACAGGCTTCTTAAAATTGCGCCGCTGCAGCCCCAGCTCCTTTGGGCTTGAGGGGGCGTGGCGGGAACCAGCCCGTGCAGAGCCTCCAGTAGTGGGGAGACTCAAGCAGGGAGAGCCACTGGTGACACCTACCCCAAGGGGGGATTTCTGCACATACAGTGGACAGAGGGAAGTTAGTTTAAAAGGGGAAAACAAACAAACAAAAAAAAAGCCTGAAGGAAATGAGAAGCGGCGACTGTCTGACGTCATCAGGCGCGGACTATGCCTGCCTGAGCCACTTATGCCCTGTCCAGTTGACCCGTGTCCGCCGGCCAGCAGACCCCCCACCCCAGCACAGTCCAACCGTGTTCCCAGGGCCCACCGGGCGCGCGTGCACACAGGCGGGCAGCTCCCCTCCCGCCCGAGCCGCGTACCACGGGCCTGCCAGACGCACGAAAGCGAGCGACCTGCCTCCCACTGAACTGAGCAGCATCCCTAAGCCATGCCGGGCGTGTGCCAGCAAACAGCTCACCTCACATTCAACTGAACCGCGGGGCGCTGGGGCAGTCAGCCCACCTCCTGCCGCGAGCAGGGAGGGACGTCCGGCGCTTCCCTGACCCAGCAACACAGGCTAGCCCACTGCCCAACCTCCAAGGTTCAAGCCCTGACAGCAAGACACAAGCCAGCACAAGCCAGCACAAGGGGAGAGGCCTTGAGGTGATTTTTACCAACAGCAACAAGGCAATCCTGCCGTGTACCTGTAAGTTAAGGGACTAGACTACAGAACCTTTTGAACTGCCAGGTCGGAAGTTCGGGCCCACCAGCTGCTCCTTAGAAACCCTATAAAGGGTACTTGGTTTTGTTTTCTTCTCTTTCTTTTTGCTCTGCAGGTTAAGGGACCACACTGCAGAGCGCTTTGAACTGCAAGGTCGGTAGACTGTCCCCACCAGCTGCTCCTTAGAAAACCAATAAAGGGTTTTTTTTTTTTTATTGCTGTTGTTTGTTTTTATTATTATTACTCTTTTTTCCTTTTCCTCTGTTCACTTTCTTTTTGTGTGAGTGACTAAAGATTGCCTTGTTTAATCTCATTTTTTCTGGGGCTGAATCCTTTCTCTCTTTTCTTTTCTTTTTTTCTCTCTTTTTTGTTTTTGTTTTTGTTTTCGGTCCTTTCTTTCATGCTGTTGTTTTTTTTTTTCTCTTGCTTCATTATTATCTCATTATCGCTCTTGTTTTTTACTTTGCTTCTGATTTTGATTGCTACCCAACTGGTGTTGCTTGGAGGTCACATAGCCTAACTTCCACTATCGGAAAACCCCATTTTTGCCTTTGATTTTGGTTTTTTTTTTTCTACCTGACTGGAGCTGTTTGGCTGCCACATAAAAGATTAAAAAGGGAAGACAACACCCTGACCACATCCTACTGGAGGCAATCAGAAAACATAAAAAATTACCAAACGACATACTTAATTAATTATTAGGGCCACAGACAAATATTAAACATGCCCAAGAAGCAAAAGCAGATGTCCATAGCGACATATGTCCAAATAAAAGATAAAATATCTGAGAAATTTGAACCAGAAGTAAACTTTCTCTCCATGATGGAAGGAGGGCAGGCCCTGGAAATGCCTGAGAAAGAATTCAGAAAAGTGATGATAGAATGTTTCAAAACACTTTACAATGAAGCTGAGAAAAATA
>NW_006408987.1:290930-295667 GCF_000296735.1 Chrysochloris asiatica
GATAATAATCACTGTAATGAAACAACCTATATGAATGGTTGAATGTGAAGCTGATGATGTGCCCTGTAAACTTTCACTCAATCCAAAATAAAAACATTTAATTAAAAAAAAAAAAAAAAGAAAGAAATGAGATCATATGAGATAGGTATTGCTATCCTTATCATCACAAGAGTATCCCTTAATGATGTGGATGGAGTCAACTTTTCAGGACATTCATATACTGATGTGGAATTACGAAAAATGAAAAGAACTATAAATGTCAAATAATAATAGTGTGTCATGCACAAAATATAAAAATAGGAAAACTGGAAACCATTCAAAAAGAAATAGGATGCATAAAGATTGATACCTTAAACACTGTTGTTGCTATTTTTGTTGCAAGTAGATGTCCTCTAGTTGGTTCCGACTCACAGTGACCTACGCACAACAGAACAAAACACTGCCAGATCCTGTACCATCCTCACACTCGTTACACTTGTGTCCATTGCTATTGCCACTGTACAAGTCCATTACTTTGGGGTCTTCCTCTTTTTTGCTGACCTTCCACTTTACCAAGCATAATGTCATTTTCCCAGTGACTGGTTCCTCTTGATAATATATTTGAAGCATGAGTGATGAAGTGTTGTCAACCTGACTCCTCATGAACTTTCTGCAACACAGATTTGCTTCTTCTTCTAGAAAACCATGGTACATTTAATATTCTTCTCCAGCACCATAACTCAAATACATCAATTTTTCTATAGTCTTCCTAATACACTGTCCATCTTTCAAATGCATGTGAGGCTATTCTATTGAAAATACTATGACTTGAGTCAGGTGCATCTCAGTCCTCAAATTGAAATCTTTGCTCTTGAACACTTTAAAAAGGCCTTGTGAAACAGATTTGTCTAAAGCAATATGTTGTTTGATTTTTTTTTTTTTGGCTGCTTCCATGGTTGACAGTGGATCCAAACAAAATGAAGTCTTTGAACTCTTCAATCATTTCTCCATTTATCATGATGTTATTTATTGACATAGTGGCAAAAATTTTTGTTTTTAGTACATTGAGGTGTAACCCATGTGAAAGACTGTGATCTCTGATCTCTAGCAGTAAGTAATTTAAATCCTCTTTAATTTCACAAGCAAAGTTGTATCATTTGCATATCGCAGCTTGCTTATGAGTCCTTCTCTAATCCTGATGCCATGATTTTCTTCATAGAATCCCAGATTCTTGGATAATTCGATTAGCATGTAGACAGAATACGTATGATGAAAGAAGACCACACCTTTCTTGATTTAAAATCATTCAGTGTCCCTTGTTCTGTTGAAATGACTGCCTCTTGGTCTATGTACAGGTTCTTCATGAGCATAATTTTAGTGTTTAGCAATACCCATTCTTCACAATGTTATTCACAGCATGAAGCCTTTGTATAGTCAATAAAGCACAGAGAAACATCTCTGGTATTCTTTGTCAGCAATCATATCCTTCATTCCAAATCCAGCTTCAGCCTCTGGCAGTTCCCTGGTCAATGAACATGTTCAGCATTTTTCAAGCTGTAAGAACAGAAGAAGTAATTCAATCCTTAACTTTTAATATTGAAGGATTCTATGGGCAAGACATTGAATGATGCAGAAAGCATCAAAAGGAGATGGAAAGAATGTACATAGTTAATATAACAAAAACAAATGGTTGATTTCAACCATTTCAAATGGTAGCATATGAGTAAGAGCCAATAGTACTGAAAGAAGAAGTCCAAGCTGCACTGAAAGTACTGACAAAGAAGAAGACTCTAGAATTGATGAAATACAAATTGAAATCTTTCAATGAACTCATGTAGCACTGGAGGCACTCATTCATCTATGCCAAGATATTTGGAAAATAGCTACCTCAGCAGTCGATTGGAAGAGATTCATACTTGTGCCCATTACAAAGAGAGGTGATTCAATGGAATGTGGAAATCACTGGATAATAACTTTGATATTACATGCAAGTAAAATTTTGCTAAAAACCCTAAGCATTGGAAGTGAAATGAAATGAACTGGCCATTCTGAATTAAATAACCATATGCTCTACTATACTGGGAATGACAAATTGAAGAGTAATGAAGGCATATTTATGGTAAAAAAGAATACTTCAAGTTGTATCCAGAAGTACAATGTGACAGTAATACAGCACACAATGACCTTGCAGGTCAGCACACTAAGCCACAGCACCACACCAGGACTCCTCTACCAACTATGGAAGTCTGACATTGATCAAACATGTAATCAAGATGCATTGATAATTCATGACTGGACTGTGATAGTTGGAAATAAAGAAAAGTCTGCACCTGAAAAATAAGGACTTAGTGATAGAAATGAAGCTGGAAATCACAGGGTGGAATTTTGCCAAGACCAAAGACTTACTTACAGCAAATCTTTTTTCAGCAACATAAATAGCAACTATACACACAGACCTAACTGGATGGAATACACAGGTATAAAATCAACTACATCTGTGGAAAGAGATGATGGAGAAGGTCGACATCATTAATTAGAACAAGGCAGGAATTCTGTGGAACAGACCATCAAGTTACCATATGCAGGTTCAAGCTGAAGCTGAAATACTTTAAAACAAGTCCACAAGAGCCAAAATCACACCTGAATTTAGAGCGCATCTCATAAATAGATTCAATGGACTGAACACAAATGGCAGAAGACCAGATGAGTTGTGTGATGACATCAAGGACATCATAAATGAAGAAAGCAAAAGGTCATTTAAAAAAAAAGACCAAAATGGATATCCAAAGAGACTCTGAAACTTGTTTTCAAGAAGATAGAGTAGTTAAAGTGACTAGAAGAAATGTCATTATTCAACCATTTCATGAGGTATGATCTTGACCTGATGGTACTGAACAAAGGCTTCCAAGCTTCACTAAAGGCATTGGTGAAAAAGCAAAGCTCCAAGAACTGACAGGATACTAACTGACATGTTTCAACAAATGGATACAAAACTGGAAGTCTATGCCAAGAAATCTTGAAGACAGCTACCTGGATAACCAACTGGAAGAGATCCAAGTTCCTGCCCACTCCAACAAAAGGTAGACAACACAATGCAGAAATTATCAAACAATCTCATTAATATCACAAGCAAATCAAGTTTTACTAACGATAACTAAAAAACAGCAGATGTAGTACATCAACAAGGGACTGCCATATATTCAAGCCAATTCAGAAGAGGACATGGAACAAGGGATATCATAATTAATGCCATAAGGATCTTGGCTGAAAGCAGAGAATACCAGAAAGATACTTACCTGTGTCTTACTGGCTATGAAAAGGCATGTGTAGAACATAACATATTATGGATAACATTACAAAGAATGAGAATTCCGGAACACTTACATCATGTTCATACAGGACCTGTACATAGACCAACAGGCAGTCATTCAAACAGAACAAGGGACTACTGTGTGGTTGAAAATCAAGACAGGTGTGTGTCAGGGTTGTATCCATATTGCAACTATACTTATTCTACATGTGCTAAGCAAAAAAATCTGAGAAGCTGAACTATTTGGAGAATACAGCAACAATATTGGCGGGAGAACACCAATGTTCTTAACAATTCACAATAGCAAAAAGATGGAGAGAGCCTAAGTGCCCATTAATGGAAAAATGGATACACAAACTTTGATACATATACATAATGGCATACCATGCTACACTGAGGAGTCCTGGTGTGGTGCTGTGGATTAATGTGCCAGACAGCAAATGTCATTTGAACTGCAAGGTTGGCAGTTCAAGCTCACCAGCTGCTCCTTGGAAACCCTATCCAGCATCACTATAAGTCAGATCTGGCTCTATGGCACTTAACAACATGCATGCAGCAGCATTGAAGAAAAACAATAAATCTGTGAAGCACCTCATAACATGCATGAACCTGGAGGATATTATGCTGACTGAAGTTAGTCAGTTACTATAGGGCAAATCCACCACCGTCTGTCACTTTGTCTCACTGTGGTGACTTGTGTGTTGCTGTGATGTTGGAAGTTATGTCACTGATATTTGACTACCAGTAGGATCGGTCACCTGTAGTGGAGAGGTTTCAGCTAAGCTTCCAAACTAAGATTGACTAGGAAGAAGGAAAGGTGGACTACTTCTGAATATTTAGTCACTGAAAATCTTATGAATAGCAATGAAACACGATCAGATAGCACAGAATATTGAATATTGAAACACGATCAATTGCATAAAAATATTGTCAGATATAGTATGGGAAGATGAGCCCCTCAGGTCGGAAGGCACTCAAAATATGACTGGGGAAGAGTTGCCAGCTTAATGTAGAGCTGACCATGATGACATGAATAGAGTAAAGATTTCAGGAACTTCATTAGCTGATGGAGCATAACTCCATATGAGCAGAAACAGCTGCAAGCATCCATTAGTAATTGGAACATGGATGAATCTAAGAAAACTGGAAGCTGTCAAAATGAAATGGGATGCATAAAGATCAATATCCAAAAAAAAAAAAATCAATAACCAGGCATTGTTGTTGTTGTCAGGTGGCATTGTTGTTGTTGTCAGGTGCCATTGAGTTGGAACCGACTCATAGCGACCCCATGCAAAGCAGAACGAAACAATGTCCGATCCTGGTCCAATCTCACTACCGATGCCACACTTGAGTCCATCAATGATGCCACCTGGCCAATCCATCTCATTAGGGGTCTTCCTCTTTTTCTCTAACCCTCCACCTTACCCAGCATGACATCCTTCTCCAGC
>NW_006408987.1:295767-296923 GCF_000296735.1 Chrysochloris asiatica
AGAAAGAAGGAAGAATCAGCGAGCTGGAAGACAGATCTTTCAATACCACGAAGACAGAAGAACAAACACAAAAAAGGATAAAAAAGTCTGAAGATAGTATAAGATTCATGCTGGACAACATGAAGAGGAATAACTTACGAATTATTGGCATTCCTGAGCAAGAAGAACTACACAAGTCCACAAAGGAAATAGTCAAAGAACTACTGGAAGAGAATTTTTCCAACATCGTGAAAAGCAAAAAAATAAATGTACAGGAAGTGCAACGGACCCCAAGGAGAGCAGACACCAAAAGAAAATCACCAAGACATATTATGGTCAAGCTTTCCAAACTAAAAGATAAGGAGATGCTTCTGAAAGCAGCCAGAGAAAACAGAAAGGTCACATATATAGGCAAGCAAGTCAGATTAAGCTCAGAACTCTCAGCAGGAACCATGCAAGAGAGAAGGCAATGGGAAGACATATATAAAACCCCGCAAGAAAAAAATTGCCAACCAAGAATCCATTATCCAGCAAAGCTATCAATCAAAAATGATGGGAATATCAAAATATTCCAGGATAAACAGAAGCTATGGGATTTCACCAAAGCTAACCCTACACTACAAAACATCCTAAAGGGATTTCTATGGTCTGAGAACCAACAAGAAGAGACAACACCTAGAAATTGACATACGTGGCAGCACCTCCCTAAATTAAATCAAAAGAAAGAATTGGTAACAAAACAAAACTATAAGAACAAACTCAGAGACTATGGGAGGTCAGTCTATGACCAAAACAAATACAGGGTTGTTGTTGTTGTTAAGTGCCGTCGAGTCGGTTCCGACCCATAGCGACCCTGTACAGGGTTTCCGAGGGTAAAGGAAGGTAAATGCCTAGGAAAAGAGTCTCAGATTGGGAGAAGTTCATGTCAATCACAGGATAAAATAGACTGCACTAAAAGAACAGAGAAGTCAATGGCCCATAAGACAATCTCGAAGAAAATTAACACTTCACAGCATCCCAAGAGAATGAGAATCCAAGATGAAAACATTAAAATTATAAGGAAATGCACAAGAAAGAGCACACAAATCATGAATCCAACAAAGAAAGACAATCAGAACAAAGAAGCAGCAACACCACAAAAAAACGAATATAATGTCAACAAATAATCAATACCTAT
>NW_006408987.1:297023-303968 GCF_000296735.1 Chrysochloris asiatica
TCCAGCAACTGTTTCCTCCGGACAATATGTCCAAAGTATGAGAGACAAAGCTTAGCCATCCGGGCCTTCAAGGAGCACTCTGACTGCACTTCTTCCAAAACAGATCTATTGGTTCTTTTGGCAATCCATGGCACTTTCAGTATTCTCCTCCAACACCACAACTCAAAGGCATCAATTCTTCTACGGCATTAGTGAGCTGAAATGAACTGGTATTGGCCATGTTGAATCTGACAATTATATGGTTTACAATGCAAGGAATGACACATTGAGGAGAAATAGAGTCACATCATCAAAAAGAATATTTCAAGATCCAGCTTGAAGTATAATGCTGTCTGCGAAAGAGTAATATTATACACCAACCACTAAAGTCAGTAATGAATTTACTGACTTTAGTGGTTGGTGTATAAATTTGAATTTACACACTAACTTCTTCAGTATGAAACTGATCAAACAGGCAATCAAGATGTATTGATAATTAATGGAGATTGGATGCAAAGGTTGGAAACAGATGATTAGTAGTTGGCAAATGTGGCCTTGGTATTAGAAATTATGCTGGTAAACACATGACAGAATTTTACAAGTCAATTACTTCTTCACAACAAATACCTTGTTTAAACAACATAAAAGAAATATGGACTTCACCAGATGGAATACAAAGAAGTCAAATTTATTACATCTGTGGAAAGAGATGGTGGGAAAACTCCTTATTATCAGTCAAAACAAAGCCAGGGGAAGACTGTGGAACAAGTCATTAATTGCTCACATGCAAGTTTAGGCTGAAGCTAAAGAAAATTTAAAACAAGTCCATCAGCGCTAAAATATGACCTTAAACATACCCCACCTGAATTTAGAGATCATCTCAATAACAGATTTGATGTATTAGGCACTAATGAGGATCAGAAAAGTTGAGGAATGACATAAACATCATGCAGGAAGAAAGCAAAAGGTCATTAAGAAGGCAAGAAAGAAAGGAAAGATCAAAATAGATGTCAGAAGAAACTCGGAAACTTGTTATCCAGTGTAGACTTGTTCTCCAGCTAAAGCTAATGGAAGAAATGAACAGAAAATTTCAAAGGACAGCTGGAGAAGAAAAAGGCAAATTTTATAATGAAATGTGCAAAGATCAGAAGTTAGAAAACTAAAAGAGAAGAACATGCTCACTGTTGCGCCTCTATTTGCCCAGATCACCACTCAAAACTCTCAGGATAAGCAAGGAAGCCTTTATTAGCTGGACAGCAACTACAGTCTCCCTAAGCATGGGAAAACTGCAGCCCCTATCTAATTTTTCAGAGTGTTTATACATAGGCAGTCTGACATTATCTTGCACAAACCAGGGTTAAGGTGTAAGCATAAGCCATTAGGGTGGTGCTTGGGGTCCATCTCTTGAGACAATTATCTATAGAGATCAGGGGTTGGGTGTATGTGCAAGCCGTTTGGGTGGTGGCTAGGGGTTCATCCGCTGAGGTAGTTATCTAGAGAGACCAGGGGTTGGGTGTATGTGCAAGCCTTTTGATAGAAGCAGAAGTAAGCTATGGTTAGAAGGGGGAAGGAAAGTGCAGCTAAGAAAGTTCCTACTTAAAACTTCTCTACTCAGGCAGGACTTAAACATACAGGAGCTATTCATGATTCAAAAATGGAGTCAGTTAAGGCAACTTTACACTCAGTATTTCTCAAGCCGAAACAACTGAGGAAAAACTTCAAGATTTGACTTGCAATACTGAAGGGTTTTTTGGGCAAAATGCGAATCATGCAGAAAGCATCGAAAGAAGATGGAAGAGAGGTGGAACTTGACGGCGACGAGGGTGGAGGTGCAGTGAAGTTTGCTGTCAGCAATACCAAAGCAGATCCAGGGCAGAGCTCCAAAACTCGGAACCACAGAGATAGGAATACTTTGAAGGGTTGAAGGCTTATAGAATGTGCAACTTGAAGCTGAAGTAAAAAAATCACTTACTTTTGAATCTTCCAGGCTGGGCTCTGAGGCCCTAAGCCGACATCTTGGGTGAGACCAAATGGCAAGACCAGATGGAGGAGCATAAACACCACGGAAAAACGCCACGGGAACCTTGGAGCAAAGGTGGGCATTACACTTGGTCAGTTTTGCTTTGTTCTGATTTTCTTTTTTTTTTTTATTATCTGGTCATTGGTGTGCCCACTGTTTGCCCACCTCCATACTGGTGACTAGAGGGGGAGCCTGAGCAAGTGAACACCCCTCACCCTCACCACTGGTGGGTTATTCTGCCACGCATGGGCACAGATACACAGCCCAAGAAAAGGTCCTGAAGGTTTTTTGCTAGTTTGTCTTTTGTTTTGTTTTTTTAATATGGGAAAGGGCAGGACAGAGCTGTAGAGAGGAAAAGAGAGTTTAAAAGCTAAACAGGCTGAAAATTAATGTAAAGCCTCAGATATAGCATAACAACCAACACTGGCATCCAGAAATCTCTCAGGCAGCTTTGAAAGCAAAAATCAAAAGAGAGAACATTAAAGTCATACTCATATTAGGCTACAGATTTTTTTTTTCTTCTTCTCTCACTCCTCTCCCGTTTATGAGATCATTGACTGCAGTATACACTCTAATTTTTGTTGTTGCTGTTTTTTGTTTCTTTGTTGTTTTTTTTCTCTTCTTTTTATTTTTTCTGTTGGTGCTGTTTTGCTGTTATATGCTCCCCTTCTACTTTTGGAGGACTCTTTGTCACCATATATTACAGAAGAAGGGTCAGCAAAGCTGCCATATACCTAAGCTACAATCACACTCTATAAATCACCAAAACCCAGGAAAGAGCCAATACCAACTACCATATACCAGGGAAACAGACAACACCTAAGAAAGTTACTCTGAGTTAAGCAATAAGAAGAGTGAAAAGGGAAGCCACATCCTGATCACACCTCCCTGAAAGCAATCAGAAAGCATAAAAAATATCAAAACACATACTCAATTAAGTATTAAGACCACAGATAAACACTAAACATGCCCAAGAAGCAGTAGCAGATGACCATATCAGCACATGTCCAGAAACATGATAAAATGTCTGAGACAAATGACCCAGAGGTAGACCTAGACTCCATACTGGAAGGAGGGCAGGCATTGGAAATGCCTGAAAACTAATTCAGAAAAATGATTATAAAATGTTTCAAAACACTTTACAATGGAGTTGAGAAAAATAAGGAAGAAGTCAGGGAAGCACTACAGAAACAATCAAATAAGATAGATACAGCATTGGAAATAATTCAAGACCCACAGAAAGACGTCGAAACAATCAATAACAGAGTATCAGAAATAGACAACACTCTGAAAGGGCAAAGGAGTAGAACAGATGAGATGGAAGGCAGAACCAGTGAACTGGAAGACAAATTTCTCAATACCACTAAGATAGAAGAACAAACACAAAAAAGAATAAAAAAATTTGGAAGAAGGTCTAAGATTCATGTTGAACATGAAGAGGACTAACTTAAGAATTATCAGCATTCCAAATCAAGAAGAATCACACAAGTCCACAAAAGAAATAGTTGAAGAACTGCTGGAAGTAAATTTCTCTAACATCCTGAAAAGTGAAAAGATAAACATCCAAGAAACTCAACGAACCCCAGGAAGAATAGATCCCCAAAGAAAATCATCAAGACACATCATAGTAAAGTTCTCCAAAATCAAAGATAAGGAGACAGTTCTAAAAGCAGCCAGGGAAAACAAAAAAGTATCACATACAAAGGAAAGCAAGTCAGATTAAGCTCAGATCTCTCAGCAGAAACCACGCAAGTAAGAAGGTAATCGGGAGACATATATAAAACACTGAAAGAAAAAAAATGCCAACCAAGAATATTTTATTCAACAAAGCTATCAATCAAATACGACGGTGTAATCAAAACACTCTAGGATAAACACAAGCTAAGGGATTTTGCCAAAGGCGACCCTGTGCTACAAAACATGCTAAAGGGAATTCTGTGGATTGAGAACCAACAAGAAGAATGCCCTTTGTCACCACTCCTATTCAATATTGTGCTGGATGGCGTAGCAAGAGCTGTACAGTAAGACAGGGAAATTAAAGGCATCCAAATTGGCAAAGAAGAAGTAAAACTTTCTATTTGCAGATGATATGATCCTATACATAGAAAACGCCAAAGTAAAAAAGCTACTAGACCTCATTGGAAGATTCAGCAAAGTGGCAGGGTATAAGACCAACATACAAAAATCAGTTGGATTCTTCTTTACCATAATTGATAACGTTGAAAAGAACATTAGGAAAGCAATAACATTTACAGTAGCCACCAAAAGGATGAAATATCTAGGAATAAATGTAACCAGAGAAACAAAGGACTTATACAAACAAAACTACAAAACACTACTACAAGAAACCAAAAGAGACCTACAAAAATGGAAGAATGTACCATGCTCCTAGATAGGAAGACTTAACATTGTGAAAATGTCAATACTGCCCAAAGCAATTTACACATATAATGCAATCCCAATCAACATTCCAATGACATTCTTCAAAGAGATGGAAAAAACAATTACAAACTTTATATGGAAAGGAAAGAGGCCCAGGATACACAAAACACTCCTTAAGAAGAAGAATAAGGTTGGAGGCATCTCTCTGCCCGACTTCAAAATTTACTACATGGCTAAAGTGGTCAAAACAGCTTGGTACTGGTACAATGAAAGATAATAGATCAATGGAATAGAATCGAGAATCCAGACATTAACCAATCTACAAAGAGTCAACCGATTTTTGACAAAACACCTAAATAGATCGCATGGGGTGTGATAGTCTCTTAAACAGATGGTACTGGCAAAACTGGAAAATGATATGCAAAAGATTGAAAACAAGACCTTCATCTCACACCTTATATAAAAATCAACTCAACATGGATTAAAGACCTAAGTGTGAATCCCAGAATTATGAAGGCCATCATTGAAAATATCGTAACAAATGTGAGGGCACTAATTCAGGGAATACACAGACTACAAAACACTTTGAAAATCACATAAAGAAAAGTAAACAAAATAGATGAGTGTTATATATTAAAATTTAAAAACTTATGTGCATCAAAGACTTCACCAGAAGAGTAAAAAGGGAACCCACAGAATGGGGAAAAAAAAATCTTTTGCAATGACACATTAGATAAGGGACTCATTTCTAAAATATATAGGAAATTACAACACCTCTACAAGAAAAGACAAATAACCCAATTAAAAAGTGGGCACAGGACATGAACAGACACTTCAGTAAGGAAGAGATCTGGGCAGCCAACAAACATATGAAGAAATGTTCACAATCACCAGCCATTAGAGAGATGGAAATCAAAACAACAATGAGATATCATCTCACAACAGCAATAACAGCAAAGATAAAAAATTAGAGGACAGTAAATGCTGGTGGGGATGTGGCGAGACTGGAACACTCCTGTATTGCTGGTGGGACTGCAAAATGGTCCAATATCCAAACTACATGTAAGGCATTGGTCCAACCTCTGCTTCCTAGGAAGGTTGAAAATAGAAATACCTTATGATCCAGGAATTCCTCTACTTGGTATATACCCATAAGAAATACGAGCCACAACACAAGAAGATATATGCACACCAATGTTCACAGCAGCACTATTTACAATAGCAAAAAGATGGAGGCAGCCAAAGTGCCCATTACCTGAAGAATGAATAATAAATAAACTATGGTATATACACACAATGGAATACCATGCTACATTGAAAAATAACAAGGAAGCAGCAAGCCACCGGTTAACATGGATGTACCTTAAGGACATATGTTGAGTGAAATGAGTCAGTCACAAAAGGAGAAATACTGCATAGGACCACTACTGTAAAAGACTAAGAAAAAGAACCCATACTAAAGGGGGGTGGGGTTTTTTCTGCTTGCTGGGATGGGGTGGCGGGTGAAAGGAGGGAGAGGTAGGTGGAGCACAGGGCAGGGAAAAGACACAGGATAGCTTGGGTGCTGGGGAAGGGGGCAATATACAAGAAAGGAGAGGTGAATGGAAGAACAAAGCAGATGGGAGAACAATTAGGCAGGTATGAATGGGCTAAGTGGGACAAAGGTAAATAATGATGTATGCACAACTTTGGAACAAAAGGGCTCTGGTATACAGGGATTGAGACATGGTTGGAATGGGGAAAAGGGGGGAATAATGTTAAGATGCTTGGCTGTCTTTTGAATCTTGGTTTTCCATGCATTATATTATAAAATAGACACTGGAGTGGAAGAGGAAGGAATAGCCAGAAACATCACCATAGAAAGCTTGTAATTCAGTCTTCTGCCTATAACTGATTGGAACACCTAAAATGGGTCTACAAGTGCCCAATGAAGGAGGCTTTTTGCAGAGCCTCTGCATTACAAAATACTATAGGTGGAAGCCTGAACCTCATCCAGATCTTCAGAGATAGGAAATTTGTACTTGAAAGGATTGGCAGACCAGCCTAGAGAGGCTAGAAGCACAGAAGATACTTCTTGAAAGAAAGACCTACAGGAAAAATGCAAAACAACATAGGCAGACCAACTGTTACTACAAGAACAAGCAAGTTGCTTGCCCAAGAGACATCTAGGCAAGTGGTCGGGTCCCCTCAGTGTAAACCCACTTCCAAAACTAAGATTCAATGGGAATACACACTCTGACTGGTGCCTATGCTCATCACCGATAAGGGGAAGTGAGGGAAAAACAGCAATGAAGATGTAAGCTAAGCCCTACAATGTTCAACAGACTTCTGTGAACCTGGGTGGGGACCTGGTTGGCCAACAGTGTGGCAAGATCTGGGGACTCTTGGGCCCAGAGTCAGTGACAAAGCCACAGAGGACTAGAGTGGAGAGTGAAGCGTCCGCCTGATAAGAAGAGTACCCATACTTGCAGATAATACCAACTGGGCCTGGCTTCAATGACTGGATGATCAGAGCTCAACCAGAAGAAGAAAGAAGAGGAAAAAAAGAGTAATCTGATACAATT
>NW_006408987.1:304508-312753 GCF_000296735.1 Chrysochloris asiatica
TGGGGCAGGCTTGTAGTGTAAACCCTTTGGTTGGTTGATGATGCATGGAGGGGACTGTAACCATAGCAATGAAATGATATATGATAGGATGAATGTAAAACTAATGTTCTCCCCATGTAACATGTCACATAATTTAAAATAAAACATAAAAAAAAAAAAAGATGGAAGAAATACAGAGTCACTCTACCAAAAAGAAATGGCCAATGTTTAACCTTTTGAACATGTAGCTTCTGATCACGAGCCAATGGTACAGAAGGAAAATATCCAAACTACATGTAAGGCATTGGCAAAGAACAAGACTCTGGGAACTGATGGAATAGAAATTGAAATCTTTCAACACACTATGTAGCATGTGAGGCACTCACTCATCTCTGACAAGAAATTTAGAAGACAGATACCTGGCCAACTGATTGGAAGAGATCCATATTTGTGCCCATTTTGCAGAGAGGTGACCCAACAGAATGCAGACATCATTGGACAATACCACTAATATCATATGCAAATAAAATTTTGATAAAGATTATTCAAAAATGGCTACAACATTACATTGCCAAACATTCAAGCCAGATTCAGACAAGTATGTGAAATTAAGGACATTACTGCTGGCATCACATGAATCTTGGCTGAAAGCAGAGAATCTCAGAAAGATGTTTATCTGCGTTTTATTGTTTATACAAAAGCTTTAGATTGTGTGGATCATGACAAGCTACACTTCGTTCTGGTGGAAATAGGCAGGTGTAACCCACTGTACATTGCCTCTTCTCTGGGTGGGGACTCTACTTGTCATTCATTGCCCGGGGACCACATGTCTCTTTTCTTCTCCTCCCTTCCTCACTCCCACAACTGATCTCCCTGACATTTTCAGAACCTTTCAAACCCTCCTGTTACACATCCACAACCTGACCCCATCCAGCGGTCATCCCATGCTCTCTGTGGGAGACTGAGACATCATAGATGAAAGGAGAAAAGGTGAGTAGCCTTGGTCAATCATTTGCTGCCCCTCACATGGCCCAGTTGTTGCCAAGACATCCAGTATATCATTCAAGTTGGTCTATGGAGTGCATTCCAAGTCCACATGGGGCCTGGACTGTCAGAGGCACTGCTTGAAAATGGTTTTCAAGTTGTCATAAGACAAAAGTACAGATTATAAAACAGCTGGTATGTGAGGAGTAGGTGTACACACATATCCATGATCTCAGTAAGAATTCAATTTACCAATTACCTGATTGCTTCTCTCAAAAACTAACACAGATGGTACACCACAAATAAATATGAATATTGTAGACATGAGTAAAATAATTAGCAAGCTTTTCTAAAAGGTATAAATAGACTCTCATAGCCAGCGAATTTAGAATGCCATTTTTTCTTCCCAAATATATATAAGATTCAACTGACACTAGCTATAACAATGGACTCAAACAAAGCAATGATGGTAAGGATAGTAAAGAACTAGACAATGTTTCATTCTGTTATACATAGTGACAGTACGAGATGGAGCTAAATCAGTAGCACCTAACAACATATGAGACATTTAAGAAAATTAACCTTGTTCTAGGGTATAAAGGAAAATTAGACAAATTCACATGTAAAAATATTGTTATATTACTATAGTCACTGATTTTAAAAACATTAAATATATATTTGGAAGCTACAAAACTTTAAAAATCAATTACCATGTTAGATAGGAAATAAAATGAAATTACAAAGTATTAAGAAACCAAAGACCACCTGGTAGAAGTGTCTGTTACATTCTAATACTTTACAGTTAATCTCATTGCTTTTTCTTGGTAGATAAAACATTTCCTCTATACAAACTGATCATTTTATCTCTTTCTTACTAAAATTAATACTGCAGCAAAACCTAAGAAAGCAAAACTTGTGTGAAAAGAGAAGAAAAATTTCAGGTATTTCAAGTAAAACAGATCAATAAAAAAGGAGTAAGTCAGCACCATGAAAGGTAGAAAACTTTTGATACTTGGAAAAACAAGAGGTCCATACATGTTATGGTCTACAAGTTTCCTTCTATTTATTTCTTCCGGCTGTCTGAATGTATAAGCTATGACCTGCAATAAAGTATGTAAAGGCAGGGGGTATTCATTTTCTGTGACAAAGGTGCAATGTGACAGGCAAATTCATGACACAATCCACATCTTTGGATTCTAGTGGTTCACGTTAAGAAATTTAAAAAGCAAATGTACAAATACCTGGAGTTACAAAACAAAAGGAAAAAACAAGCTCAGCATTCCTCAAGCTGATAAAACCGGAGAAAATTTAAGTCTCAACTTATAATATTGCAGAATTCTATGGGTAAAATCCACTATTCATCCGTCAGTTTGTCATACTGTGATGGCTTGTGAGTAGCTGTGATTCTGGAAGCTATGCCACTGGTAATTTAAATACCAGCAGGGTCACCCATAGTGGACAAGCTTCAGATGAGCTTCCAGACGAAGAAACACTAGTAAAAAGCAGTGACAAACTATTTCCAAATAGTTAGTCACTAAAAATCTTATGAATACCAGAGAAAAACTGTCAGGTATAGTGCCAGAAAATGAGCACCTTGGGTTGGAAGGCACTCAAAATGCAACTGGGGAAGACCTGCCTGCTCAAAGTAGAGTTGACCATGATGACGCGAATGGAGTAAAGCCTGTGGGAGTAAAGCCTGAGGGACCTGAATTTGCTGATGGGGCACAATTCAAAATGAAGAGAAACAGCTGTAAACATCCATTGAAAATCGGAACATGGAATGTACCAAGTATGAATCTGGGAAAATTGGAAGTTGTCAAAAATGAAATGGAAAGCATACACATCAATATCTTAGGCAAGAGTGAGCTGAAATGGACTGGTATTGGCCATTTTGAATCTGACAACCACATGCATTACTATGCCGGGAATGATAAATTGAAGAGGAATGGTGCTGCATTCATCATCAAAAAGAACATATCCAGATCAGTCTGTGATAGGATAATATCCATGTACCAACAGGGAAGACCAGTTAATACCACAATTATTCAAATTTATACACCAACTTCAAAGCCAGTGAGGATGAAATAGAAGAATTCTACCAACTTCTTCAAATTGAACTTGACCAAACATGCAATCAAGATGTATTGATGAATACTGGTGCTTGGAATGCAAAGGTTTGGAACAAAAAGAAAGGATGAGTAGTTGGAAAATATAGCCTTGGTGACAGAAATGATGCTGGAGATCATGTTCATTTAAAATACTTTCTTTAGACAGCATAAGAGATGACCTCGCCCTCACCAGATGAACTACATAGAAACCAAACTGACTATATCTGTGGAAAGAGAAGATGGAAAAGCTCCACATCATCAGTCAAAACAAGGCCAGGGGCAGACTGTGGAACACACCATCAATTACTCATGTGCAAATTCAAACTGAAGCTTAAGAAAATGAAAACAAGTCCACGAGAGCTAAAATATGACTTTGAATATATCCCACCTGTTTAGAGATCATCCAAAGAACAGATCTGATACATTAAACACTAAAGACCAAAGACCTGAAGAGTTGTGGGATGACATCAAGAACATCATACAGGAAGAAAGCAAAAAGTCATTGAGAAGACAAGAAAGAAGGAAAAGGTCAAAATGGATGTCAGAAGACTCTGAAACTTGTTCTCCAGGGTAGAGATGCTAAAGCAAATGGAAGAAATGAGGAGGTCCAAGAGCTGAACAGAAAATTTCAAAGATCAGCTTGAGAAGATAAACCCAAATATTATAACAAAATGTGCAAAAATCTGAAGTCAAAAAACCAAAATGAAAGATCACGCTCAGCATTTCTCAAGCTGGGGAACTGAAGAAAAAATTCAAACCTCAACTTTCATTATTGAAAGATTCTCTGGGCAAATGACTGTATGATGCAGAAACAATCAAAAGAAGATGGAAGGAATACACAGGTCACTGTGCCAAAAGGAAACTGTTGATGTTCAGCCATTTCAATAGCCAATGATACTGAAGGAAGAAGTCCAAGGTACATTGAAGGAATTGGCATAGAATAAGGCACCAGGAATTGATGGAATAAAAATTGAAATCTTTCAAGAAAGTGAGGCGGTACTGCAGGCAGTCACTCATCTATGCCAAGAAATTTAGAAGACAACTATCTGGTCGACTGATTAGAGGAAATTTGTATTTGTGCCCATTCTGAAGAGAGATGACCCAATGGAATGCAGAAATCATCGGACAATATCTTTGATATCCCGTGCGAGTAAAGTTTTGCTCAAGGTAATACAGAAATGGCTGTAAGCATACATTGATAGAGAATTTCAAGAGGTTCAAGCCGGATTCAGCCTGATGAATCTTGGCTGAAAGTGGATGATACCAGAAAGATGTATACCTGTATTTTATTGACTATGCAAATTCTTTCCATTGTGTGGATCATAATAAGCTATGGACAACATTATGAAGTATGAATATTTCTGAATACTTAATTGTGTTCATGAGGAATCTGTACATGGACCAAGAGGCAGTTGTTCAAACAGAACACGGGAACACTGAATGGTTTAAAATTAAGAAGATGTGCATCAGTGTTTTATTTTTTTTACCATATTATTCAACCTGCATGCTGAGCAAATAATCTGAGAAGCTGGGTTATATGAAGAAAAGTGAGGCATCAGGATTGGAGGAAGACTCAGTAACAACCTGCGATATGCAAATTATACAACCTTGCTTGCTGAAAGTGAAGAGGACTTAAAATATTTACTGATGGAATGGCAGTTAGGGTGGAGGTGCAGTGAAGTTCGCCATCAGCAATACCACAGAATAGCAGGAAAAGCAGATCCACGGTAGAGCTCCACAACTCGGAACCACAGAGATAGGAATATTTTAAAAGTTTGAAAGTTTATAGCTTGTATAATTGGAGCTGAAGTTTAAAATCGTGTACATTTGAAACTGCCGGGCCGGGCTCAGAGGCCTGGAGCCTACATCTGGGGGAGACAAAACGGCAAGATCAAAGTGGGGGAAGCAGAAACACCACAGAAAAACACTGTGGGAACCTTGGAACAAAGATGGACAATATACTTTATCAGTTTTGCGTTGTTCTGATTTTTTATTTTTGTTGTTTGTTTGATATTTAGTCATCGGTGCACCTACTGTTTGCCACCACCATTCTGGTGACTAGAGGGGGAGCCTGAGCGTGTGGTCACTCCCCACCCTCACCACTGGTGGGTTCTTCTCCCATGCATGCACATAGATACTCAGCTCAAGAGCAGTCCCTGAATTTTTCTTATTTGCTTGTTTTTTGTTCTGTTTTTTTTTTTTTTTTTTTAACATGGTAAAGATCAGGAGAGGGCTGTAGGCAGGGAAAGAACGATTAAAAGCAAAACAGGCCGAAGGTTGGATGGAGCCTGAGGTAGCATAACAACAAACACTGACATCTGGTTATCTCTCAGGCAGCTTTGAAGGCAGGAAGCTGAAGAGAGGATATAAAAGTCATACTCATATAAAGCTACAGATTTATTTACCCCTCGTTTTTCTTCTCCCCTCCTCTCCCTTTTCTGTGATAAATGACTGCAGTTGATATTTTTTAGTTGCAGTTGTTGTTGATATTTTTTAGTCTTTTATTTTCTTTCTCTCATTATTTTTCTTTCGCTGGTAGTGTTTTGCTGTTATATGTCCACCCTTCTACCTTTGGAGGACTCTTTGTCTCCCTATAATACACAAGAAGAGACAGCAACTGCTGCCATATAGTCAACCTACAATCACACTCTATAAACACCAAAACCCAGGAAAGAAGCAATATCAACTGCCATATACCAGGGAAACAGACAACACCTGTGAAAGTTACTCTGAGTTAAGCAATAAGAAGAGTGAAAAGGGAAGCCCACATCCTGATCACATCTCCCTGGAAGCATTCAGAAAGCATAAAACACATACTCAATTAAGTATTAGGCCACAGATAAACACTAAACATGTCCAAGAAGCAAAAGCAGATGACCATATCAGCACATGTCCAGAAAAAAGATAAAATGTCTGAGACAAATGACATAGAAGTAGGCCTGGACTCCATTCTGGAAGGAGGGCAGGCCTTGGAAATGCCTGAGAAAGAATTCAGAAAAATGATTATAAAATGTTTCAAAACACTTTACAATGGAGTTGAGAAAAATAAGGAAGAAGTCAAGAAATTGCGACAGAAACAAATCAAATAAGATAGATACAGCATTGGAAACAAGTCAAAACCTACAGAGAGAGGTCCAAACAATCAATAACAAAGTATCAGAAATACAGAACACTCTGAAAGGGCAGAGGAGTAGAACAGACGAGATGGAAGGCAGAACCAGTGATATGAAAACAAATCTTTCAATTCCACTATGATAGAAGAACAAACATTAAAAAGGATAAAAACTTCTGAAGAAGGTCTAAGATTCATGTTGTACAACATGAACAGGAATAACTTAAGAATTATTGGCATTCCAGAAAAAGAAGAATCACAAAAGTCTACAGAGGAAATACTTGAAGAACTGTTGGAAGAAAATTTCTCTAAAATCCTGAAAAGTAAAAAGATAAACATTCAAAAAGCTCAATGAACCGCAGGAAGGATAGACCCCCAAAAGAAAATCAGCAAGACATATCATAGTCAAGTTCTCCAAAATCAAAGATAAGAAGACACTTCAGAAAGCAGCCAGGGAAAACAGAAATGTCACATACAAAGGCAAGCAAGTCAGATTAAGCTGAGATCTCTCAGCAGAACCCATGCAAGCAAGAAGGAAATGGGAGAAAGAATCAACAGGACAAGAAGCTGGTTCTTTCAAAGGATAAATAAAATTGACAAACCATTGGCAAAACTAACTAAAAAAAAGAGGGAGAGGACACAAATACATCACATTAAAAACCACACAGGTGAAATCACAACAGAATGAAACATAATCAAAAAGTTAATAACAGAATACTGTGAAGAGCAGTACTCCAACAAATTCGAAAATTTAATGAGATGGATACATTTCTAGAAAAACATGACCTACCTAAATTTACTAAGACTGAAGTAGAAAATTTGAAAAACCCATAACAAAAGAAGAAAATGACCAGGTCTTCAAAAATCTCCTGACCAACAAAAGCCCCGGCCCAGATGGCTTCACAGGTGAAACCTGCTGGCAGGATACGGTGAGACTGGGACACTCCTGCATTGCTGTTGGGACTGCAAAATAATCCAACCTCATCTGGAAAGCAATATGGCACTTCCTCAGAAGGTTGAAAACAGAAATAGCTTATGATCCAGCAATTCTTCTACTTGGTATTTACCCACAAGAAAAACAAGCCACAACACGAGAAGATATATGCACACCAATGTTTATAGCTGCACTATTTACAACAGCAAAAACATGGAGACACCCAAACTGCCTATCAACTGAAGAATGGATAAATAAACTGTGGTACATACACAAAATGGAATATTATGCTACCTTGAAAAATAACAAGGAAGCTGCATGTCACCATCTAACATGGATGAACCTTGAGGACATTATGTTGAGTGAAATTAGTCAGTCACAAAAGGAGAAATGCTGCATAGGACCACTACTGTAAAAGACTAAGAAAAATAACCCATACTAATCCAATAAAGTAGATTCTTTGCTAGTTGCTGGGATGTAGGGGTGGGGTAAGGGAAGGGAGGGGAAGGTGGAACACAGAGCAGGGAATAGACACAGGATAGTTTGGGTGCTGGGGAGGGGGCAATATACAAGGAGGGAGAGGGGAATAGAAGAAAAAAGCAGATGGAAGAACAATTAGGTTTGAATGGGGTAAGTGAGACAGAGGTAAATACAGAAATACGCACAACCTTGAAACAACATGGCTCTGGGATACAAGAGATTGAGACATAGTTGGAATAGGAAAAAGGGGAGAATAATATTAAGACACTGGGCTGTCTTTTGAATCTTGGTTTTCCTTGCATTATATTGTAAAATAGACAATGGAGGGGGAGAGAACGGAATAGCCAGAAACATCACCATAGAAGCTTGTAAGTCCGTCTTCTGCCTTTAGCTGATTAGAATACCAAAAATTGGGATACAACGTGCCCATTGATAGAGGCTTCCGGCAAAGAATCTGAAATACGAAAGACTATAGGTAGAACTGAAAAGAGACTGGGTAGCAGAAGAAATCAAACGTGAATTTGCAAAATTTCTCGAAATCAATGAGAACGAAAACACAACATACTAAAATCTTTGGGACATGGCGAAAGCGTTGCTGAGAGGAAAATTTATTGCAATAAACGCACACATCCAAAAAGAAGAAAGAAC
>NW_006408987.1:324030-325789 GCF_000296735.1 Chrysochloris asiatica
GGACAAAGGTGCGCCTGACCCAAGCCATGGTGTTTTCAATAACCTCATATCGATGCGAAAGCTGGACAAGTGAATAAGGAAGACCATAGAAGAATTGTTGCTTTTGAATTATGGTGTTAGAGGAGAATACTGAAAGTGCCATGATCTACCAAAGGAACCAACAGATCTGTGTTGGAAGAAGTGCAGCCAGAGTGCTCTTTGGGTGCCAGGATGGCCAAACTTTGTCTCTTATACTTCAGACATATCATCTGGTGGGATCAGTCACTGGAGAAGGATATCGTGTTTAGTAAGCTTAAGTGTCAGTGAAAAAGAAGATGACTCCCAGTGAGATGGATTGGCAAACTGGTAGCATCAACGGGCTCAAGTGTGGCAACAACAGTGAGGTTGGCCCAGGACTGGGCAGTATTCCATTCTGCAAGGCATAGGCTCACTATGTGTCTGTACCAACTCAATGGCACCTAACAACAACATGGGCAAAATACTGAATGATGCAGAAAATATCAAAAGAATATGGAAGTGGGGGTTGATGGCAGATAGGGTAGAGATGCAGTGAAGTTCATCAATAGCAATACCACAGAATACCAGCCCAAGCAGGTTCAGGGCAGAGCCCCAAAATTCAGAACCACATAGTAGGAATATTTTAAAAGTTTGAAGGCTAAGCTAATGGAACTTGTAGGGGAAGTAAGAAATCACGTACTTTTGAATCTGCTGGGCTCAGCAGCCTGGAGCCGACAACTTGGGTGAGACCAAATGGCAAGACCAAGCAGGGGAACAAACACACCACAGAATAACGCCGCGGGATCCTCGAAGCAAACGTGGGCAATACACTTTTTCGGTATTGCTTTGTTCTTTTTGTTTTTAGTGTATGATCATTGGCCACCCAATAATTTGTACACCTCCATTCTGGTTTCGAGAGGGGGTGCCTGAGTGAGTGGACACACCCCGTCCCCATTATTTCTGGGTTCTTCTGCCACGCATACACACAGAAACTCTCAGCCCAAGAGCCAGCCCTGAACTGTTTCTCAATAGGGAAAAGGCCAGAACAAGGATTGTGGAGAGGGAAAGAGAGTTTCAAACAAAACAGGCTGAAAATTAATTAAATCCTAAAGTATAGCATAACAACCAACAGAGGCATCTTGAAATTTATCAGATGGCATTGAAGGCAAGAAGCTGAAAGAGGACATTAAAGCCATACTCTTAATAGGCTACAGATTTTTTTTTTTTTTTTTTCTTTCTTCTCTCCCTCCGGTTCCCTTTCTGTGATTATAGACTATAGTATCCAATCTAGTTTGGTTCTTCTTCTTGTTGTTTTTTTTTTCTTGTTTCTTTCCTGTTCTATTTTTCTGTGTTATGCTCCCCCCGCCCCCTTTAACTTTTGGGAGACTCTTTTTCTCTATATATAAACCAAGAAGTGACAGCAACTGCTGTCGTATACCCAAGCTACAATCAATCACACTCTATAAAATAACAATATCCAGGCATGAACCAACACCAACTGCGATACACCAGGGATGCAGATAATGCCTGTGAAAGTTACTTTGAGTTAAGCAACAAGAAGAGTGAAAAGGGAAGCCCACATACTGATCACATCTACCTGGAGGCAATCACAAAGCATAAAAATTACCGAAACACACTCAATTATGCATTAAGACCACAGATAAACACTAAACATGTCCAAGAAGCAAAACCAGATGACCATATCAGCACATGTCCAAAAAAAAGATAAAATGTCTGAGACAAATGACCTAGAGGTAGACCT
>NW_006408987.1:326425-347334 GCF_000296735.1 Chrysochloris asiatica
GTTTGTTTTTTTTCTTGTTGGTTTTTTCCTAGTTTTCATGTTTGTTTGTTTGTTCTGTTTGGAAGTTCATTTTCATGGTCAGTTGTGAAGTATTAACTTTCTTTGGGGTTACCTTATAGTCTATTAGCTTTTCTCTCCATTAAGAAAATCTATTGTATACTGTAATCTACCTGACATCTTCACCACCTGGATCTCTGGATTTGCCCTTGGACTGATGGGGATCTTTCTCTCTGTGCCATGGGAAAGCTGAGGTCTCAAAGCTGGACTTTTTCTGGGGTATGCCCCCACCCACTTGAAGGCATCCAGGCTGGGCAAAGAAGGCACGACAGGGAAGAAGAGCAGGAAAAAAATGTGTAGAATCTCTCCACACCCCCTTTTGCAAATGTCACTCTACTGCTTTTAGAGCAGCTTCCCTGAGCCAGTCTGGCTGTAGCCCTGCCCTCTGACTTTCACCTGGGTGGGATGACCCCAGAGGGAGTCCCATGCCTTGACCGATTTCTAAAATGCATTGTTTTCCTTCATATCATGATTTTTCCACTGGCGACTGTGAGAAACTAACGCTCTGACCCTTATGCTAAATCCAGAGCTCTGGTGCAGTTTCAAGAGAGCCATATCTCTGGGTTTTCAGCCCCTAACCCATGGAGCCTGTCCTACCTGGCTCTGCTCTGCTGCTGTCAAACCAGAAAGCCTCTTCCATTTCATTTTTTACAACTTCCAATTTTCCTAGGTTCATATTTCATACAATCCATGTTCTGATTATTAATGGAGATTTACAGCTGTTTATCTTCATTTTGAGGAGGGCCCCATTAGCAAATGAAGGTACTAAAAGGTTTACTGCATTGCAGCATCACAGCCAACTCTACTCTGGTAGTGCAGTGGTTATAAGCCAGGCTGCTAACCTCAAGGTTAGCAGTTTGAAACTACCAGCAGTTCCGTGGGAGAAAGATGAGGTGTTCTGCTCCCGTAAAGATTTACAGCCTCAGAAACCCTGTACAGGGTCACTATGAGTCGGAACCAACTCCATGGTACTAATAACAACAACAACAATATCTGACAATGTTCCACTGCTATTCATGTTTTTAATGGCTGAACATTCAGAAGTAGTCTGACTCATCTTTGTCTGGAAGCTCATCTGAAACCTATCCACCATCAGTGACCCTGCTGGTATTAAAATACTGCAGATACAGCTTCCAGAATCACAGCAACACACAAACCATCACAGAATGGCAAACTGACAGACCACGTGTCAGATATCATTGAGGTGACACTTAACAAAGTATCTGAAGTAAGGTAGTTGGCAATGTGTATGTTATTATTAAGTGTTGTTGAGTTGGTTCCAACACACAGTGACCCTATATAGGATTTCCAAGGAGTGGCTAGGGGGTTTTAATTACTGACATTGCAGTTAGATGTCCAGTGCTTATCCTACAACAGTGTCATAACTGAGTTCCAGGCAGACGGAACAGCCAGCACAGAAACCCTATATGTGATTAGAGAAATATATGGGACAAGTGGGTTTCAACTAAGTGAGTTAAGGAGTAGTAACAGGAGAGGTGAAGAAATGAAATAGAAAGGTGAGAGCAAGATCATACGTTGGTCATTATAAGATTTTTGGCTTGGCTCTGAGGGAATTGGTGAGCTATTAGGAAGGTTTTGAGCAGAGTAGCATAATCTAACTTACATTATAATAGTATCTCTCTGGAGTCCTGGTGTGGTGCTATAGGTTAAGCATTCGACCACAATGTCAGTTTGAACCAAAAGGTCAGTGATTCAAACTAATTAGCTGCTCCTCAGAAACCCTAAATACTAACAAGAACAAGTATCTCTCTAGCTACTGGACTGAGGCATGCATATGAATGGAACCAAAGGTCTCTTTAAGATTATCTTACATTTTACATCTAGATAAAGAATCAAGCAAATGAATTATGGAGAGTTGGTACAGGACAGCAAAGGACATGAAGATAAGTCAGCTAGAGTTTTAATGAGGTTTGTTTTGAACAACCCCGTGCTGATGAAATTCCAGAAACATTTCTCAATATGAAATAAACATTTCTGTAGTAACTGTCCATTTTGTATCTTAAAGCAACTGTCCATTTTGTATCTTGGTGCAACTCCAAGAACACTAAACAGGCCCCAAAAGTGAGTACCTCCTGTAGGGGAAAAGAACCAGAAGCCTGTTCACCTTCTTTAACTCATTCTAGCTGCCTTTTGTTGTTGTTTTTGTTAGATAAATAAGAAATTTCCTTTACACAATGTGCTTGAAAATATCCTTCATGGCACTGACTTAAGGAACTCATTTAGCAGACTTTTGTTAAAATCATATGCATCACCATTCATTCAATGAACACTACCAAGCATTTTTCAAATACTAAGAGTTTTTCTACATTCTGGGTATTCAAGCACTAAGACACTCTCGTTTTCATCTTGATTATATACTTTTATTGTTGTTAAGTACCGTCGAGTCTCTTCCAACTCCTAATGACCCTGTGTAGAGTTTCTGAGGAGTAGCACATGGGTTTGGACTGCTGACCTTGCGACTCAAAATCCAGGTACACTCTTTTTGTTGTTGTTGTTAGGTGCCATCGAGTTGGCACCAACTCATATTGACCTTATGCACAGCAGAATGAAACAGTGTCCAATCCTGGGCCAACCTCAATACTGTTGCCATGCTTGAGTCCATTGATGCTGCCACTTGGCCAATCCATCTTGTTCGGGGTCTTCCTCTATTTCTCTGACCCTCCACCTTACTGAACATGATAATCTTCTCCAGAAAATGGTCCCTCCTAATAATATGTCTGAAGCATGAAAGACGAAGTTTGGCCATCTTGGCCTACAAGGAGCACTCTAGCTGCACTTCTTCCAAAACGCATCTATTGGTTGTTTTGGCAGCCTATGGCACTTTTAATTCACAACTCCAACACCATAACTCAAAAGCATCAATTTTTCCACGGTCTTCCTTATTCACTGTCCAGCTGAAAGGAAAATTTACTGCGATAAATGCACATATCCCAAAAGAAGATAGAACCAAAATTAACACATTAACACAGCATCTCCAGCAATTAAAAACTGACCAACAGAGGGAACTTACAGCCAACAAAATAAAAGAAATAATAAAGATTACATGAGAAATACATGACATGGAAAACAGAAAAACTATAGAAAGAATCAACAGGACAAGAAGCTGTATCTTTGAAAGGATTAATAATATTTACAAACCACTGGCAAACGTAAAAAAGAAAACAAGAAGACACAAATAACATGCATTAGAAACCACACGGGCAATGTCACAAAGGAACCAAACAAAACCAAAAGGATAACAACAGAATACTATGAAGAGTTGTACTCCAACAAATTTGAAAATTTAGAAGAGATGGATGCATTTTTAGAAAAACACGACCTACTAAAGCTTACACAGAGTGAAGTAAAAAACTTGAAGAGACCCAAAACAAAGAAGAAATTGATCAGGTCATCAAAAAATTCCCAACCAAAAGAAGTCCAGGCTCAGATGGTTTCACTGGTTAGTTCAACCAAACATTCAGGGAAGAGTTATCACCAATTATACTGAAATTATTCTAAAATATAGAAGAGGATGGAAAACTTCCTAATACTTTTTATGAAGCAAGCATAACCCTTATACCAAAACCACGGAAGGACATCACTAAGAAAGAAAACTACAGACCATATAGCTTATGAACATAGACACAAAAATTCTCAACAAAATCCTAGCCCACAAATTCCAGAAGCACATAAAAAAAGTAATAATACATCATGACCAAGTGTGTTTCATAAAACGGATGCAAGACTGGTTCAACATTAGTAAAACAATCAATGTAATCCACCACATAAATAAGCAAAAGGAAAAGAACCACATGATCATATTGATTGATGCAGAAAAGGCATTTGACAAAATCCAACATCCATTCCTGATAAAATCACTCAACAAAGTGGGAACTGAAGGGAAATTCCTCAACATAATTGAGAGCATATATACAAAACCAACAGCCTACATCAGTCTCAAAGGAGAGAAACTGAAAGCTTTCCCTCTACGAATGGGAATCAGACAAGGATTCCCTTTGTCATCATTACTTTTCAATATTTTTTTGGAAGTATTAGTCAGAGTCCTGGTGTAGCGCTGTGGGTTAATGTGCCAGACTGTAAAACCATTTGAACTGCAATCATGGCAGTTAAACCTCACCAGCTGCTCCTCGGAATCCCTATATAGGGTCGATATGGGTCAGAACCGAGTCATAGGCACTGCACATACACAGCACAAAAGGGAAATTAAAAGCATCCAAATTGTCAAAGAGGAAATAAAACTCTATTTGAAGATGATATGATCCTATCATAGAAAACCCCATATACATAGAAAACCCCGAAGACTCAGTAAAAAAGCTACTAGACATCATTGGAAGATTCAGCAAAGTGGCAGGGTATAAGATTAACATAAAAAATCAGTTGAATTCCTCTATAGTAGCAATGACAGCCCTGAAAAAGACATTAGGAAAGAAATACCATTTACAATAGCCATGCAAAGGATGAAATATTTAGGAATAAACGTGACCAAAGAAACAAAGGACCTATACAAAGAGAATTACAAAACACTATGACAAGAAACCAAGAGAGACTTACAAAAGTGGAAGAACATACCACGTTCCTGGATAGGAAGACTCATCATGGTGAAAATGTCATACTATCCAAAGCTATTTTTACATATAATGCAATCCAAATCCAGATTTCAGTGACATTCATCAAAGACATGAAAAAGACAACTACACTCTTTATATGCAAAGGAAGGAGACTCAAGAAGATTAAGAAGGTTGGAAGCCTCTCACTACCCAATTCCAAAATCTACTACAAGGCTACAGTGTTCAAAACAGGCTGGAACTGGTATAATGAAATATACAATGATCAATGGAATAGAATCAAGTATACCTATACTTATGGATGTAGCAGCTCAAAAAAGGGAACACATCTTTACAGTGAGGACCACTCCAACCACCTCAGTAGGCAGGGTTGACAGAGACAGGCAAATTACACATTGGCTACCCAAAATGTGGGAGAGGGAGCATACAAAGGCAAGAAGTGACTTGCTTACAAGCTTTCAACAGGGAGCCTAGTTCCAGATGGAGTAGGGAAAGGTAGAATCACCACTGAAAGATTTCCAATTAGTTTGGACAGGGCTGGTGAAAGGAAATGGGGATAAGACTCTTGAGGTACAATAGTGAATAAATGCCATCAGGACTGAGGGTAGGAAATACAGTGGTATATGTTTTTTGACAAAAGGAATAGAGTGATTGACTTTGCATCCCAGGAGCAGAGGTCACTGGGACCATCAAGTGTGAAGAACAGAGAGCGGGACCCTGCCCCGAGAGGCAGTGAAGCCAAGGATGGAGAGAGAGATGACGTGGACAGATGGAGAGGCCGGGGACACTGAAGTCAGGGAGGGACAGCAGCTGTGTGCTGACGGATGGGGGAGGCGGGCCTGTGTGGTGTACCGTTTGGTTGTTTGATGATACATGGAGAGGATTATAATCATTGCAATGAAATGAAATGCAATAGGATGAGTATACGGCTGATGTTCTCGCAAGGAAACCTCACAATAAAAAAAATCTCAATCCCACTAAGATAGAAGAGCAAATAGAAAAAAGGATTTAAAAAATCTGAAAAAGGTCTAAGATTCATGTTGGACAACATGAAGACGAATAACTTAAGAATTACTGGCATTCAAAAACAAGAAGAATCACACAAGTCCACAAAGGAAATAGTTCAAGAACTACTGAAAGAAAATTTCCCTAATATCCTGAAGAGTGAAAAGATAAACATTCAAGAAGCTCAACAAACCCCAAGAAGGATAGACACCAAAAGAAAATCTTCAAGATATATCATAATCAAGCTCTCCAAAATCAATGATAAGGAAAGAATCCTGAAAGCAGCTAGGGGAAATAGAAGCGTTACACACAAAGGCAAGCAAGTCAGATTAAGCTTGGATCTCTCAGCAGAAACCATGCATACAAGAAAGCAATGGGGAGACATATATAAAACCCTGAAAGAAAAAAACTGTAAAACAAGAATCCTTTACCCAACAAAGCTATCAATCAAATATGTCAGTGTAATCAAAACATTTCAGGATAAACAGAAACAAAGGGATTTTTCCAAAGCCTACCCTGTGATGCTAAACATCCTAAAGCAAGTTCTGTGGACTGAGAACCAACAAGAACAGACAACAACCAGAGATTGACTTACGTGGCAGCACCTCCTGGAACTCAATCGACAGAAGGAAGAGTTGAGAACAGAACAAAAAAATAAGATCAAACTCTGAAAATCTGAGAGATCAGTCTATGACCAAAACAATTACAATGTAAAAGAAGGTAAACACGTAGGAACAGAGATCCAAAATGGTGAGACGGTCAGGCAGATTACAGGATAAAATAGACGGCATTAAATGGAGGGAAAAGTTAATGGAATACAAGGTAAACTCAAAGAAAATTAACACTTCACAACATATCAAGAAAATGAAAATCCAAAAAGAACACGGAAACATTAGAACTATGAGGAAACTCACAAGAGAACACAAAAGCATAAACTCAGCAAAGGAAGGCACACAGAACAAAGAAAGCAGTAACACCATGAAAAAACAAACATAATGGTAGCAATTAATCTATGTTGTTGTTAAGTACCATGGAGTCAGTTCCGATTCATAGTGACCCTGCACAGGGATTCCGAGACTGAAAATCTTTACAGGAGCAGAATGCCTCATCTTTCTCCCGTGGAACCACTGGTAGTTTTGAACTGCTGACCTTCAGGTTAGCAGCCCAATTGGTAACCACTATGCTACCAGAGCTCCTTGATTAATTCCTTCATACCTATTGTGTGGCGCTGTGGGCTAATGCATCAGACTGCAAAGTTGATTGAACCACAAGTTCGGTGGTTCAAGCTCACCAGCTGCTCCTTGGAAACCCTATACAGGGTCACTGTGGATCAGAATCAACTCAACTGCACTTAATAATACCGGTAATTACACTGAATGTGAACAGATTAAATGAACCAGTTAAGAGACTGAGTGTGGCAGAATAGATAAGAAAACAAGATCCTTCAATATGCTGTCTGCAAGAGAAACAACTTACACACAGAGACAAAAACAGACTAAAAGTCAAAGTATGGAAAAAAAATATATACCAAGCTAATTGCAATAAAACACGAACAGGAGTTCCAGTACTAATCTTTGATAAAATAAACTTTAAGGCGAAAATTAGCATAACAGATAAAGATGCACATTATCTCATGTTTAAAGGGACAATTGAACAAGATGACATAACCATAATAAATATCTATGCTCCCAATGAAAGAGCTCCAAAATATAAAATGCAACCTTTAATAGATTTGAAGAAAGACACAGACGTATCTACAATAATCGTGGGTAATTTTAATGCATTGTTTTAAAAAATAATAGAACAACCAGAAAGAAAATTGACAAAGACACAGAAGAACTAAACAACACAATCAGACTACTGGACCTTATAGATGTTTACAGAACATTCAACCCCAAAACAGCACAATACACATTCCTTTCCAGTCCACAAGAAACATTCTCCAGAATAGACTATGTGTTAGGCCACAAAACAAACCTCCATAAATTTATAAATATCAAAATACTACAATGCATCTTCATAGACCACAAAGCTAACAAATTAGAAATCAACAATAGGAAGACCAAGGAAATCAAGTCAAATACATGGAAACTGAATAACACTGTGCTGAAAAATGACTGGGTAGTAAAAGAAATTAAATGTGAATTTTCAATGTTCCTAGCAAAAAAATGAGAAGGAAAACACAATGTACCAAAATCTTTGGGACATTGTGATATTGGTCCTAAGAGCATAATATATTGCAATAAATGCACACCTCCAAAAAGAAGAAATAACCAAAATTAACACATTAACACAGCATCTACAACAATTAGAAACAGACCAACAGAGGGAACCCACAGCCACCAAATGAAAAGAAACAATAAAGATTAGAGCAGAAATAAATGAGAGAGAAAAGAGAAAAACTATAGAGAGAATCAACAGGGCAAGAAGCTGTTCTTTGAAAGGATTAACAAAATTGAAAGACCATTGGCAAACCTAACAAAGGAAAAGAGGGAGAAGTTACAAATAACATGCATTAGAAACCGCACGGGCAATGTCACAATGGAACCAAACGAATTCAAAAGGATTATAACAGAATACTATGAAGAGTTATACTCCAACAAACTTGAAAACTTTTGAAAAGATGGATACATTTTTAGAAAAACATGGCCTACCTAAACTTACACAGAATTAAGTCAAAACCGGAACAGACCCATAACAAAAGAATAAATTGATAAGGTCATCAAAAGACTCCCAACCAAAAGAAGTCCAGGCCCAGATGGCTTCACTGGTGAGTTCAACAAAATATTCAGGGAAGAGCTGTCACCAATTCTGCTCAAATTATTCCAGAAGATAGAGGAGGATGGAAATACATTTATGAAGCAAGCATAAACCTCATACCAAAACCAGGGAAGGACGTCACTAAGAAAGAAAATTATAGATCAATATCCCTCATGAACATAGAGGCAAAAATTCTCAACAAAATACTAGCCAACAAAATCCAGCAACACATCAACAAGATAATACATCATGATCAAGTGGGATTCATATCAGGGATGCAAGGATGGTTCAACATTAGAAAAACAATCAACATAATTAACCATATATATAAGAAAAAAGAAAAGAACCACAGGATAATGTCAATTCATGCAGAAAAGCCATTTGACAAAATCCAATAACCATTCCTGATAAAAAACACTCAACAAAGTAGGAACTGAAGGGAAATTCCTCCACATAATTAAGAGCACATATACAAAAGCAACAGCCTACATTACTCTCAATGGAGAGAAACTGAAAGCCTTCCCTGAGCAAACAGGAACGTGAAAAGGATGCCCTTTGTCACTAATCCTATTCAATATTGTGCTGGAGTCTTAGCAAGAGCTATATGGCAAGACAGGGAAAATAAAGGCATCCAAATTAGCAAAGAGGAATTAAAACTCTATTTGCAGATGATACGATCTTATACATAGAAAACTTCAAAGACTCAATAAAAAAGCTACTAGACTTCATTGTAAGATTCAGCAAAGTGGTAAGATAAAAGAACATACAGAAATCAGTTTGATTCCTCTATACCAAAAACAACAGTGCTGAAAAGGACTTTACAACAGCCATCCAGAGGATGAAATATCTAAGAATAAATGTAACCAGAGAAACAAAGGACCTATATACAATGAAAACTACAAAACACTACTACAAGAAACCTGTAGGACCTAAGGAAAAGACTCCAATTTTTACATTAGCCTGAACACATCCTCCTGTTCCAGGAATGTACCAAATCAGCTCATATTGCATTAGAATAGCCCTTCACCCCTAACAACAGATAAGCGTACACGGGCACAGCCCAAGGCCAGATGTTTCCCCTTATCCTAGCCTAAAAGCAAAGACCACCAGTACTGACCAAATAGACTGTAACATCTCATACTTTGCCAAATGTCAACCAATCCAAAAAATGTAAACCTGAAAAACCCTGAGCTTGCTTGAAAACTCTATAAAAACTCTGCCAACTGGGAGTTTGGGGCTCCATCCCTAATCCGCTGCGTCGGATGCAGGTGGGGTCCGAGCTCGAGCTTGAATAAACAACCCTTGTGCACTTGCATCGGTGCTGGCTCCTTGGTGGTCTTTGGGGACCCCGAATTCTGGGCATAACAACCTACAAAAAGGAATGTATCATGCTCCTAAATAGGAAGACTTAACATTGTGAAAATGTCAATACTGCCAAAAGCAGCTTACACATATAATGAAATCCCAATCCAGATTCCACTGACATTCTTCAAAGAGATCGAAAAAAGAATCACAAACTTTATATGTAAAGGAAAGAGACCCAGGATAAGCTAAGCACTGCTTAAGAAGAAGAATAAGGTTGGGAATCTCTCACACCCTGACTTCAAATTGATTACATGGCTACAGTGGTCAAAACAGGCTGGTACTGGTACAATGAAAGATACATTGATCAATGGAACAGATTCGAGAATCCAGAAATTAACCCCTCTACATACAACTGATTTTTGACAAAGTACCTAAACATATTGCATTGAGAGGGGACAGTCTTTTCAACAGATGGTACTGACAGAATTGGAAAGCAATATGCAAAAGACTGAAACAAGACCTTTACCTCATGCCTTATACAAAAACCAACTCAGCATGGATTAAAGACCAAAATGTGAATACCAGAATTATGGAGGCCATCAATGAAAAAATGAGGGCACTAATTCAGGGAATATATCGACTACGAAACATTTTGAAAATTATACAAACAAAAGTAGACAAAACATATGATTGGGACATACTAAAAATTAAAAACTTATGTGCATCAAAAGACTTCACCAAAAGAGTAAAAAGGGAACCCACAGAATGGGAAAAAATCTTTTGCAATGACACATCAGACAAGGGACTCATTTCTAAAATATATAGGAAACTACAACACTTCTACAAGAAAAAGACAAATAACCCAAATAAAAAAATGGGCACCGGACATGGACACTTCACCAAGGAGAAGATCCAGGCAGCCAACTAACATATGAAGAAATGTTCATAATCACAAGACATTAGAGAAATGCAAGTCAAAACAATAATAAGATATCATCTCACACCAGCAAAGATCAAAAATGTAGAAGACAATAAATGCTGACGAGGATGTGGAGAGCCTGAGATGCTCCTGCATTGCTGGTGGAATGGGAAAATGGTCAAACCACTCTGGCAACCAATAGGACACTTCCTCAGAAGGTTGGAAATACAAACACCTTATGATTCAGCAATTCCTCTACTTGGTACTTACCGACAAGAAACACAAGCCATAACACGAGTAGATATATGCACACAAATGTTCATAGCAGCACTATTTACAATAGCAAAAAGATGGAGATAGCCAAAGTGCCCATCAACTGAAGAATGGATAAACAAACTGTGGTGGTACATACACACAATGGAAAATCATACTACCTTGAAAAATAACAAGGACGCTGCTAGCCACTGAATAACATGGATGAACCTTGAGGACATTATGTTGAGTGAAATTAGTCAGTCACAAAAGGGGAAATACTGCATAGAACCACTACTGTAAAAGACTAAGAAAAAGGTCCCATATTACAGGGGTGGGGCGATCCTTTGCTAGTTACCAGCATGACGGGAGTGGATTGCCAGGATGGAAGGAAAGGTGGAGCACAGGATAGTTTGGGTGTTAGGGAGGGGGCAATACACAAGAAGGGAGAGGGGAATGGAAGAACAAGGAGGATGGGAAAACAATTCGGCAACTTTGCATGCGCTAAGTGGGACAGAAGTCAATAAGGATGTAAGCCCAACCTTGGAAAAATGGGGCTCTGGGATATAGGGATTGAGACATGGTTGGAATGGGCAAAAGGGGGAAAATAATGTTAAGATGCTTGGCTGTCTTTTGAATCTTGTTTTCCCTGGAATACCATTATAAAATAGACACTTGAGGGGGAGAGATAGAAATAGCCAGAAATATCATCATAGAAAGCTTATCAGTCTGTCTTCTGCCTATAATGGATTGTAATGCCTAAAATGGGGCTACAAAGTGCCCAGTGAAGGAGACTTTCTGTGGAGTTTCTGCATTGCATAATACCATAGGTGGAATTCTGAACCCCATCCAGAATCTTCTGAGTTGGGAAATTTCCACTTGAAAAGACAAGCAGACCAAGCTGGAGCGGCTATAAGAACAGAACGTACTTCTGTTCTCATTAACAACCTGAGATATGCAGATGATACAACCTTGCTTCATGAACGTGAAGAGGGCTAAAAATAGTAACTGTACAGTTGCATCTAAATGTAAAGAAAATAAAAATCAGCACTGGATCAATAAAAAACAATATTAGTGTAGAAGAGACTTAAGTTGTCAAAGACTTCATTTTGCTTAGATCTACTATCAAAAGTCATGGAAGGAGCAGTCAAGACATAAAATGACGTATTATTGTATTAGGCAAATCACTGCACAAGAGCAAAAATGTCACTTTGAGGACTAAGTTGTACCTGAGCCATGATACTTCTACCATCCATGTGCAGCAAAAGACAAGACAACATCAATGAGGCAGTATAACATTAAATACTATTGGTCATCAAAGAATGTTTCAACAAAAATGAAGACAAGTTAGAGATCAGAGCAAAATTTTCAAAAGTCATATATGACAAGTGTCTAATATATTTAGGGTCCAAAACATATTTTAAAATGTCTACAACTTAACAGCAAAAAGACAACACAATTAAACTCTGTAGATTCAAACTTAACTGCCAGTAAAGGACACCTCTAGGGATATATTAGCATAATTGCTACAGAACTAAAGCCACAAAGCCTGTAATCAGAAATAAAGCTGACATTTTCATACTCATCTCTCTGTCACATCCAATTGAGTAATGGAAGACGGGAGGGAGTGGCATTATTTATCCCAAGCACATAGCATTTTTCACTCAGGCATGAAACCAATCCTGGCAGTTAGCACCACCATTTATCAAGTCCTTAAAACAAAAAACCTTCAGTCAGTCTAGATATGCCCATATTTTTAAATTATGAATATCACATTAATCATCAAATACTACCAGTTTTCCTGGATAAGGAATAAGATGACTAAATTTTCTACTTCCATGTTGTTAAATGCCATCAAGTCGGTTCCAACTTAGTGGTGATGGCTGTATGCCGTGGAGTCGGAATCGACTCATAGAGACCCTGTACAGGGTTTCCAACTCAGTAGTGACCCTGAAAGGGTTTCCAAGGAGTAGATGGTGAATTTGAACCACCAACTTTACAGTTCAAGCCAATCTTGCAGTCCAGTGCATTATCAAACAGTACCACACCAGGACTCCATGTCATTATTAGCACTATTTTTTTTTAAGTGTAAGAAACACCCTAGACATTATATATTAATTTTAAAAATAAGACAAAACTCAGACTGCTTAGTAAACAGCAAAGTAAACTTCCCCTAAACCAGGGCATACATACACAAACATGTTAAACTCCAATTATAGGTCTTACTTTAATCTTTACAGCATCATATCGTATTTGTGAAAACTCACGAAGACCAAAAGAACCCCCAACAATCAGCACCTGAAACAAAAAACAGAAACAATCAAACAAAAGAATGACAATCCTTGAGGCAGGCTTAATGGAGGATTAGGAAGATGTGCAGTGCAGAGCTCTGCAGCAATAACAGAATATGGCACAAAGCAAATTCCTAATCCATTCTATGAAGCAAGCATGACACTCATATGCAAAATGGGAAGGGATTTAAATACATGAAGTGATGGGTTTATAAGTTTTCAAGAGGAAATCTAGTTTAAGAGTGTGTGGGGAAAGGTAGAATCCCCACTGAATAGTTTTCATCTGGTCTAGACGGTTCTGGTGAAAGATGATGGGGATAAGATTCTTATGATTCACCTGATACCCATCCAGAATTTTCTAGGTGGGAAATTTTCACTTGAAAATATAAGCATACCAGTCTGGAGCAGCTAGAGGAACAGAAGATACTTCTTGAAAGAAAAACCAGCAGGAAAAATCAAAAACAATAATAGCAGTCTGACTGACTACTACAAAAAGAAGCAAGTTGTTCTCAGGAGAGCTATCAGGGCAATCAATCAAGTCCCCTCAGGACAAACAACCTTCCAAGACTGAAACGCAAAGGGAATCCACAAGCAGTCATGTAATCTTGCTGGTGACCACGTTGGTCTACAATAAGAGAAGTGGGATAAAACAGCAATGCAGCTGTGGGCTAAATCCGACCACGTTCAATAGATCTGGATTGAGACCTGGTTGGCCAGCAGTATAGCGAGACCTGGGGACTCTTGAGCCAACAGACAGGAACATAACCACAGAGGACCTTAGCAGAGTGAAGTGTGCAGTGATATGAAGTGAGGGGAGATGCACAAGAACGCTCATACCCGCAGATAGTATCCATTTGACCTAGTTTCAATGGCTGGATGATCAGAACTCTACTAGAGGAAGAAAGAAGAGGAAAAAAAAAAAGTGTAATCTGCTACAATTTAATGAGCTTGACCTATACTTATGGATGTAGTAGCCTAAAAGAGGGAACAAATCATTACAATAAGGATCATTCCCACACCCTCTGTACACAGGGTTAACAGGGATGGGAAACTTAGACATTGGCTACCCAAAATAGAGGGCAACAAGAGCACAAAGTAAACTGGCTTACAAGTTTACAAAAGGGAGTTTAGTTTCAGAGGGTGTGGGGAAAGATAGAATCTCCACTGAGTGGATTCCAACCTATCTAGACAGGGCTGGTGAAAGGAAATGGGGATAAGACTCTTGTTCAATAGTGAATAATTGGTATCAGGACTGATTGCGATTATTCCAAATGTAAAGGTAGACAAAAGGAGAGGAGTGGTTGATCTTGCAGTCCAGGAGCGAAGGACCCTGGGATCATCAAGGGAGAAGAGCTGAGTGCAGGACCCTATTCAGAAATGCAGCAATGCTAGAAATGGAGGCAGAGACGATGTGGAGAGACAGAAAGGCTAGGTACTCTAGACTCAAGGAGGGAGAATGTCTGTATGCTGGCAGCCAGGAAGCAGGATTGCAGGGTATGCCCTTTAGTTGTTTAAATGGTTATATATTCCTAAGTACATGAAAAAAGAAAAAAAGAAAGACAGAAAGAAAAAAAACAGAGGGAATGGAAGCATATGCTGTTAAATGATGATGCATGGAGGTGACTGCAATCATTGCAATGAAATGAAATACGATAGGATGAATATAAAGCTGATGTTCTCCCATGTAAACTATCACTCAATTCACAAAAAAATTTTTTTGAAAAAAAGATTCTTAATGACTCAATAGTGATTGTTATCATGACTAATTGTGACTGTCACAACTGTAAAGGTTGTTGTTGTTGTTGTTATGTGCCGTGGAGTCGGTTCTGACTCATAGTGACCCTGTACAGGGTTTCCGAGGCTGTATATCTTTACGGGAGCAGAAAGCCTCATCTTTCTCCCGTGGAACAGCTGGTAGTTTCAAAATGCTGACCTTGCGGTTCACAGCCTGATTCATAGCCACTACGCCACTACGCTACCAGAGCTCCTTAACTATAAAGGTAGAAGTATTGTAACAAAAAGAGGGGAACAGTTAATGTTACAGTCCAGGAACACAGAACCCTAGGACCATCAAGGGAGAAAATACAGTTAATGTTACAGTCCAGGAACACAGAACCCTAGGACCATCAAGGGAGAAAATACCCTATCTCAGACCTTTGATAAGCTCAATAAGAAAACACCTCTGTTAACATCAAAACCGAGCATTTCTTATGCTAATAAACAAGATTCTGAAAATGAAAGCACTCCTGATCACTTAAGCCCCAGTGATCAGGCTGAATTAGAAAAGGGAGCTGCCAAACACCATGAGAGTGATTAGGACTTTCCTGTTCACAAAAGGCCCCCTTGAATGGATACACCTTCCCTTAACTCCACAAAAATAGTGACCTCCTACCCAGCATTGGTTGCAACTTTAATAATGAAAGGTAGGAGAAGAAGCAGAGAATTATCTGGAAAAGATTTCTCTAAAATCATCAGCTCTTATACCCCAGACCAAATAACCAATCTTTTGTAGATTGGCAGATTGCCTTGGAAGACTTTTCGGGACAAACTCTGCCACCTTCCCAGTAACCCCCTGCTTCAGTTTATTAATAAGCATCCTGTAGTTTTCCCTTTGCAGTCTTTCAATGAGCCTCTCCCTAAACCTGCTGTTACAGTTTTCACTGATGGTCAAACTGTGACCCTTATTGGAGAAATCTCACATCTACAGCAAACTTCAGAAACTTCGGCACAGAGGACAGAGTTAATTGCTGCTATTTTTGCCTTTAATCATCTGCAACAAACTCCTTTTAATCTATTTTCTAATTATCATGGCCCAGATGTGTTACTAACCAAGGGGCGAGGATATGCTTGCTTCTTTCCACAGGACGCTGACTCCGCCATCTGGATACCAGACCGACTAATTCGACCCTATGTCGGGACGACTGCCGCTTCTCCCTCCCTGGAGCATGGAAGCGTTCAATGAGGAGCCATCTGAAGGCGTGTCTCCATCAGCTCCTCCACTGACCCCTCCTCTACCATGGGCTCCAACAGCATGACTTTTAATCTCTCCCCTCCAATGTTTGTCTCTTCAAGATCAAGCAGGTCTGCTACAGACTCATCAGTGACAACTGGCTGCTTCAACTAGACAAGGACCACCCCCCACCTGGGGACAACTGAAATGCTTAATGGAGCATGCTGTGAGAATTGTCAACTCCCAGGAAGCTGAGGCAACTCCAGAGACTATATTTGTTGCTATGCTTGCTATTCTTGCTTGTCAGGTATCCGTTGTGACAGCTAACAACTTCACTCATTGGGCCATCTCTCTAAGTGTCCCCATGATTCATTATAATACCTTTTTGATAATTAACTCTCACCCTCCCACTACTCTCCCTTTAAGTCCATTCTCTCCTAATGAAGATTCTCCTGGATTTTGTGAACCAGGATGTTGGATACCCTCAATGGTATGACTGTGCATTCTTTAACTTAGCAGTTAGGTATCCTTTGTTAAACCTTTCACCCCCTTATTATATAATATATGATTAGTCCGTAGCTGCTCCTAGATCTGACTATCGCACTTTTGCTTGGCGTTATTTTCACTTTAATTGGAGTGATGTTCCTTTTCCTCTGCCAGAACCTATATATAGTTGGTATACACCAGGTTGGGTTCCTGTCATGTTAACCACTTTTGGACCACACAAGCCCAATACCCAAAGTAGACTCTGGCAATTAATTGCTGACATGGGCCCTGTTTTCTTTTGTCGCCCCAATAACTATGTACTTGAAGAACATTTCATTCATGCCTGTATGCAGGCTCCCTATGCTATATTGTCACAAGGTCCAAAAGGAAATGTTCATATATATGTTAACAGTGATGGTTTATTTGAAGTTAATTGTGTAACCTGTATGCTGTCTAATTATATTTCATCATCGGACAATGTCAAAGTTTTGTAATTAGTTCAACAATCTCCCTATATTATGATACCTGTTCATATTGATGGACCTTGGTATGATGATCCAGGTTTACAAGCTCTAAAATTTATTGATCAGTCTCTGGATAGGAAGAAACGTTTTATTGCTACACTTATTTTGGGTATAACAGCCTTGATTACTGTAATAGGATCTGTTACTGCATCAGCAGCTGCCCTAGTTCAAAAAATTCATACTGCAAACATGTAGATCATTTATCAAGAAATGTGTCCCTGGCCCTGAAGGTACAAGAAAGAATTGACAAGAACTTAGAAGCTAAAGTGAACTCTTTAGAGGAGGCAGTGTTGTATATACGAAATTAAATTCAAGCCATCAAAGTTCGCTTAACTACATGGTGTCATATAGATTACAAATGGATGTGAGTCACTCCTTTACCTTACAAGGACACTGAAGTCCCTCGGTTTAAAGTCCAGCAGCATTTACGAGGCATTTGGAATAGTGACAGTTCCATTGATTTAATAGCTTTACATAAAAAGATTAGTGACATAAGTCATTCAGATAGTGCTTTACTTCCTACTACTGAAGTAGCTCATTCTTTCTTGGAAAAGGTTGTTTCTTTTGTTATCACAAAGCATTTTTTTCCTTTGTCATTAATATAGGCATTAGTATAGTAATTATTGTTGTTCTTGCTTTTATTTTCCCAGTAATCATCCAATTAATTGGCAGTGGGATTCAAGCCACCCAATTGGAAATCAGAGCACTGTATCTAAAAAATAAAAAAGAGGGGCAGATGCTGGGAGCCATTCCGCTTCTGCCGTTTGACACAGTCCCAGCAAAAGGAGAAACATCAGCAAAGCAGATGATTTTTTGGAAGGGCACTCATTATCTTTCCTTTTAGGATGACTCTCATTTTACCTGTGAAATATATTGTACTGCCATATTCACAGCTTCTACTGTGAGCTCTGCAGAGCTTAGGAAGAAACTGGTCTTACAACAATTGTTTCAGCTTCATTAGGTTAGATTCAAAGGGAATTATATGAGCTACTCCCTCTCACAGAAAACCTGAGTACAAAGCAGCTGAATTTTTGAGATCACAAAAGCAGATAAAAAAAAGTAAAGTGAAGCAGATAAAAAAGTAAAGTAAACCTAAGCCAATTACTGGCCAGAATCCACAAACCCCCCACTACTACATACAGGAACCTACGTATTTGGGCAAAGAATGATGAACATAAATGAAAGGTGGTCAAAACTTAGTAATATACCTTTCCTGCAGCAATTAACCAGGTTGGGCCTTTTCACATGCCTCACGGCCCCAAAAGAAAGAAACATAGAAACACTGTGGTTAAGCAATTTAATGAATACTTTATAAAAACAAAATAAATAGATGTTAGTGATGCTTTTACTATAGAAAATAATAGTACTTAATGTAGGACAGAAGATTGATAATTAGCTAGTAGAAAAAATAAGGTAGCGTAGGCAATAATGATTGATAGAAACTTATATTAATAAGAGGATGTAATCAGGGGGTCTGGGAAGTGGAAATGATTTGTGTAAGGTTTAAATTGATCTTTTAATGGGAATAAGAAGAAATAATTTATCACTTACGGAGAAGAGGAGATGATGTTAGAAGAAAAATGCTTAATGGTTAGAAAATGAACAGGATGTTTGAAAGGTCAGGTTGGACATCACAGAAATACTTTTGTTAAGGTTTTATAATTACAGGGCGAAAGAATGTTGTGATTAAAAATGTGTAAGAATTCAAGGGAAAAATCAAGGTATCAAATCATTATGCATTGTGCAATTTTAAGTATAAATAAAGACTTGCTGAGCCGGGGCATTATGAGAGCTCTATCAGCCAACTAAGCGGAGACTCCTCCATTACTTTCACTTTCGCCAATTCTGTGTCTCCTCTCGAGTCCTGCGACCCTGCGAGAGCTGAACTTCACACAGATACTGGCCCATCTTGATAACATGTCTGAAGTAAGAAACACAAAGTCCCACCCATCCTCGCTTCTCACCATCCTTGAATCTGGCTACTTTTTCCAAGTCAGAATTTTTTGTTTTTCTGTCAGTTCAAGGTACTTTCAACATTCTTCATCAATGCCATAGTTGAAATGCATCAATTCTTCTACTGTATTCATTATTCATTATCCAACTTTCACAAGCAGATGAAGCAACTGAATGAAATGAGGTACCTGTTTCAGTTACACCTTAGTCCTCAAACTGGTATCATTGTTCTTTAATGCTTTAAAGAAACTTTGTGCAGCAGATTTGCCTAATGCAATGCATTTTTTTTATTGCTGCATCCATGAGTGCTGATTGTGAATCCAAGCAAAATGAAATTCTTGACAACTTCAATCTTTCCTCCATGTACTATGCAGTGTTTGAACTTTATCAGTAAGTACTAAAAGTTCTCTTCTCTTACAGCAAGAAAAGTTGAGTGATCTGCATATTGCAGATTGTTAATGACTCTTCCTCCAATCCTGATATCATGTTCTTCGTCATATGATCCAGTTGCTTGGATTATTTACTTAGCATACAGACTTGAGTAAGCATGGTGAAAGGCATACACATTTCCTGATTTTAAATCATTCTGTATCCCCTTCTTCTGTTCTAATAACAACTGCCTCTTTAAGAGCACAATTAAGTGTTCTGGAATACCCATTCTATGCTTTCTCATGATCCACACAGTTGAAAGTCTTTGCACAGTCCATAAAGCACAGGTAAGGATATTTTGGTATTCACTGCCTTCAGTCAAAATCACTCTGACATTAGCAGTATCTCTAGTTCCACATCCTCTTCTGAGTTTAGCATGAATTACTGACAGTTCCCTGTTTTCCTGGTTTTGTTTCTAAATTATCTTAAGAAAACTTTTACTTGCATGTGACATTAATGCAAAAATATCTATCTCTTCTAGTGCTGCATCTGTTTGCTGAACTATTTCAGTTTGTATTTCATCAATTCCTAGGGACTTGTTTACCTCCAACATCTTAAGTACAGATTATACTTCTTAGTTCAGCAACATTCATTCTTGAAATAGTTGAACATCAACCATTCCTTTCTTTTTTTAATAAACCTTTTAATGTGAATTCAGTGAAGGTTTACAGAGCAGATCATCAGTTTTATATGCAACAAATCATATACTTTGCTTCATTATATGGTTACAATCCCTCCATGCACCAACAATTAGCAAAAGTTGACAGCACTTACCTCTGTTCACTCCAACCACAGCAGTCCCCCCTGTGTCTCTCACCACCCTCATCTTTCCTCTACCAACCTCCCTCGAGATGTATATGGCCTGCCCCCTCACCCGTATCAACACGTGTCTACCTTCTTGGTGGATGTATCATGTCCTCATACCCAAAAACCATCACAGACTTTTTATTTTATTAAGAAACCACCCTCCCTCTTCCCCCCCCACCCCTTTGGTGTACAAAAACGCAAACAAAACAAAAAAAGCACACAGGGATATGTAATCACTTAAATAACCAAAGGCACATTCTTGAAGCCAGTCTCCTGGCTGCCAGCACACAACCTTTTTCTTTCCATGAGTCTAGAGTCCTCAGCTGCTCAGTCTCTTCATGTCATCACCTCTGTCTCCATCACTGGTGTGGCTGCTTCCCTGGTTAGGGTTCTAAGAACAGCTCATTCTCTTCTCTCTTGATGGTGATGGTCCTCTGTTCCTAGAATACAAAATTCACTACTCCCCCTTTTTATTACACAACCTCTACCTTTACAATTCAGACAATCACAATTGCTGTTGTTGTTGTTGTCAGGTGCCATCGAGTCAGAACCGACTCATAGCAACCCCATGCACAGCAGAACGAA
>NW_006408987.1:373442-375311 GCF_000296735.1 Chrysochloris asiatica
GTGGAGGTCCCTAGGACCATCAAGGGAGAAGAGCAGAGAGCTGGACCCTACCCAGAGAAGCAGTGATGCCTGAAATGGAGGCAGAGATGATGATGTGGAGTGATGGAGCAGCTGGAGACTTTAGATCCAGAGAGGGAAAGCGACTGTGTGCTGAAGACCTCGGGGGGGTACTGGGGAAGGATTGCATGGAGGGGATTGTAACCATGGCAATGAGACAATATAGGATAGAATGAATGTAAAACTAATGCTTTCCCATGTAAACTATCACATAATTCACAATAAAACATTTAAGAAAAAAAATAATATGTAGTGGATCCAAGCACACTTAAGTCTTTTTGACAACTTCAGCTTTTTCTCCATTTATTATGTTATGTATTGCTCCAGCAGTGAGGTGTTTTGGGGGTTGTTTTTTTTTTTTTTTTACATTGAGGTGAAACTCAGTCTGAAGGCTGAGGTCCTCTTTGCATTCAGCAAGCAAGGTTGTATCACCTCTAGGTCCCAGGATGTTAACAAGTCTTCCTCCAATCCTGTTGCCACATTTTTCTTCATATAATCAAGTTTCTCAGATTATTTGCTCAACATACAGACAGAAAAAGTATACAACCTTGGCATACACCTTTCTTGATTTTAAACCATTCAACATCCCCTTGTTCTGTTCAAAGCACTGCCTCTTGGTTTCCGTACAGGTTCCTGATGAGCAGAATTTAGGTATTCTGAAATACACATTTCAGAGGGTGGCTCAAGAAGACAAAGTAATTGCATAGATGCAGGCAAAGGTGGTCAGCTAGCGACTGCAGCCTCCATGCCCATGGCCCAACAGGCGCATCCGATGCCTGCAGCATCCCCTCCTCTTGCCGGACCCTGCCTCATGGTCCGCCCACCCGTGGACACTCCTCCTTGGGCTCCGGATCCCAGCGTTACCCAGAAGACCTAATGCTTGAAGCAGGACAAGGAAAGGACCATCCCCTAGCAGTCAACATTGAGAAGCCTAGAGAAGTGCATTCCACCCCTATCAGTGATGGATGAGGATTCATAGTAGCAGCAGGTAAACAAATCAGACTAGATTAGCACTGTAAAGTTTCAGGAAACTAAATTATCAGTAGGAAAAGTAGCCCCAAAATATAGACTATGACCTAAATATGGTGACTGCCAGCTAAGGCAGAAGATTTAAATAGAATACAGTTTCCTAACATAATAACTAAAATGTCCAAGATTTAGTCAAAATTTACTTGCCATAACAAGAAACAGAGAAATAAAAGAATTAGATTTTTTAAAAGGCAGCGTACAGGTTACAAGTTGGGTGGCTAATCTCAAGATCAGCAGTTTGAAACTACCAGCTGTTCTGCAAGACAAAGATAAGGCTTTCTGCTCCCATAAAGATTTACAGCTTCAGAAACCCTATATAAGGTCACTAAGTCAGAGCCGACTTCATTTCACATAAACACCACCACCACCATCATCATAAGAATGGGGTCCTGGTATGGTTGTTGTTATTGTTAAGTGCCATTGAGTTGGCACCTACTCATAGTGACCTTATGCACAGCAGAACGAAACAATATCCAATCCTGGGCCAACCTCACTACTTTTGCCACACTTGAGGTCCATCAATGCTGCCATCTGGCCAATCCATCTCATTGGGGGTCTTTCTCTTTTTCTCTGACCTTTCATCTTACCAAACATGATATCCTTGTCCAGCAACTGTTCCCTCCTGACAATATGTCTAAAGTTTGAGAGATGAAGTTTGGTCATCTTGGCCTCTAAGGAGCACTCTGGCTCCACTTCTTCCAAAACAGATCTATTGGTTCTTTTGGCAGCCCATGGCACTTTTAGTATTCTCCTCCAACACCATAAATCAAAGGCATCATTTCT
>NW_006408987.1:376168-388138 GCF_000296735.1 Chrysochloris asiatica
GGCCAGATAGTTGTCTTCCAAATTTCTTGGCAGAGATGAGTGAGTGCCTCCTGCACCGCCACACTTTCATGAAAGATTTCAATTTTCTATTCCATCATTTCCTGGTGCCTTGTTCTTCACCAATTCCTTCGATGCACCTTGGACTTCTTCCCTGAGTATCATTGGCTCATGATTATATGGTATCTCTTGAAATGGCTGAACATTAACCATTTCCTTTTGGTACAGTGACTCTGTGCATTCCTTCCATCTTCTCTTGATGCTTTCTGCATCATTCAAGAATTTGCCCAGAGAATCTTTCAATAATGAAAGTTGAGGCTTGAATGTTTTCTTCAGTCCCCCCTCCCATCTTGAGAAATGCTGAGCATGTTCTTCCTTTTTGGTTTTCTGATCCAGATCTTTGCACATTTTATTATAATATTTGGCTTTATCTTCTCAAGCTGATCTTTAAATTTTTCTGTTCAGCTCTTGTACCTCCTCATTTCTTCCATTTGCTTTAGCATCTCTGCACTGGAGAGCAAGTTTCAGTGTCTCTTCTGACATCCATTTTGACCTTTTCCTTCTTTCTTGTCTTCTCAATGACTTTTTGCTTTCTTCATGTATGATGTTCTTGATGTCATCCCACAACTCTTCTGGGCTTCAGACTTTAGTGTTTAATGTATCAAATCTGTTCTTCAGATGATCTCTAAATTCAGCTGGGATATATTCAAGGTCATATTTTGGCTCTTGTGGACTTTTTTTCATTTTCTTCAGCTTCAGTTTGAATTTAATTATGAGTAATTGATGGTCTGTTCCACAGTCTGTCCCTGGCCTCGTTTTCACTGACAATATGGGGCTTTTCCATCTTCTCTTTCTGCAGATGTAGTCAATTTAATTTCTATGTATTCCATCTGCGAGGTCCATGTGTATAGTCGTCTGTTATGCTGTCTAAAAAAGGTATTTGAAATGAACAAATCATTGGTTTTGCAGAATTGTATCATGCATTCTCCAGCATAATTTCTATCACCAAGGCAATATTTTCCAACTACTGGTCCTTCCTGTTTGCTCCCAACCTTTGCATTCCAAGCACCAGTAATGAGCAATACATCTTGATTGCATGTTTGATCTATTTAAGATTGAAGAAGTTGGTAGAATTCTTCTATTTCATCCTCACTGGCTTTAGTGGTAGGTGCATAAATCTGAGTAATAGTGGCATTAACTGGGCTTCCCTGCAGGCACATGGTTATTATCCTATCACATACAGCGTTGTACCTCATGACTGATCTGGATATGTTCTTTTTGATGATGAATGCAACACCATTCCTTTTCAATTTGTTATTCCCCTCATAGTAAACCATGTGGTTGTCAGATTCAAAATGGCCAATACCAGTCCATTTCAGCTCACTAATGCCTAAGATATTGATGTTGATGCGTTCCATTTCATTTTTGACAACTTCCAATTTTCCCAGATTCATACTTGGTACATTCCATGTTCCGATTTTCAATGGATGTTTACAGCTGTTTCTCTTCATTGTGAGTTGTGCCCCATCAGTAAATGAAGGTTCTGTGAGATTTTCTCCCACAAGCCTAACTTCATTCACATCATCATGACCAACTCTACTTTGCGGAGGCAACTCTTCTCCAGTCACATTTTGAGTGTCTGCCAACCTGAGGGTCTCATTTTCCTGCACTGTATCTCACACCTGGTATGGGTTGATTAATATGCTGGACTGAAAAGTCAGTTTGATCCACAAGGTTGGCGGTTAAAGCTCACCAAGCACTCCTTGAAAACACTATACATGGTTGCTATGGATAGAAACCAATGCAACAGCACTTAACAACAATCACAATATCATCAGAATGTAACAGTATTCAACTCTGTGGGTTACAACATTCTAAGAAGGAATTCCAGAACACTTAATGGTGTTCATGAGTAACCTATATAGAGACAGAGAGGAAGCTGTTCAAACAGAACAAGAGGATACTGAATGGATTAAAATCAGGAAAGGTATGTGTCAGGATTGCATGCTTTTACCATACTCATTCAATCTGTATGTTGAGCAAATAATTAGAGAAACTGAATTTTATGAAGAAGAGTGTGGTATCAGGATTGGAGGAAGATTCATTAACATCTGGCGATATGCAGATGATACAACCTTGCTTGCTGAAACTGAAGAGGATTTGAAATGCTTACTGATGAGATCAAAAACTACAGTATGGATTCACCACAATGTAAAGAAATCAACGATCCTCACAAAATGATCAATAAAAAAATCATGATAAAAAGTGGGGCTGGATGGCAGACTAGGTAGGCCCCAGTCAGAGAAAGCACGGAAAACTGGGCAACACAGATTCATGCAGGGTTGCTATGAGTATGAGATGATTTGACAGCACTTAACAGTAACACTGTGCAAAATTATTTCTTTGCAATGTATGTGAGTGCGTAAATGAAATAAATTGGATTTATCTACACAAGTTAAACTAATTTGAAAATTCAAGAGACCAGTAGCTCAGGAAAAATGAATTATTCAGTTCACCAAAAATATGACTTGATAATCAGTGGCAAAGTTTGTGGAGTTTTCCTTTTTTAAAAAAAACTATGAAGAAATAATAATTGTTTCTGTAAAATTTCTGAACCATATTAAAGACATGGGAAGCATCTCAGATTTATAAAATGTAAATATTGTTGTAATCCTAAAGCAGATTCTTGTTGTGTGCAGAGAGAAGGTTGTAACTCGCTGTGAGGCTTTGGATTTTTTTGAGTGCAGAAAGCCTCATATTTCTTCATTGGAGTGACTGATGGATTGTAATCAGTAACCTGGCAATTAACAGGCCCATGTTTAACCCATTATTCTATCGAGGTTCCTAAACCAGATTAAGTAGCATAAATGTCATACATTTTACTTATGATAATACTGAGTATGAGACAGTATGATGATATATATTGATAAAATAATGCTATGAAAAACATTTCAAAATTATAGAAACACTAAATACAATTATGGAACTACAAATGTATGCACAAAAACAGGAAGGCTTTTTGAGAAAAATGTACTTAGTTTTGATGAGGTGTGCAATTGGAAGTGTTGTTAAAAGAAAAAGATTTATGCATTTCTTTTTGTTGCCCAGTAAAAACAAAGACTTTTACAAAATGTGTCTACAGAATTAACCCTGTATGGTTGAGTCTTCTGAAAATACTCCTCAAAGGTGATAAAATATAAAATCAAATAGGGAATAATGTGCTTATATAGTTGGTTCTTTTCAAAGTTAAATATCTTGTCCATTTATTTTTATTAAAGCATTCCAAATGCAAAAAAAAAAAAAAAGGCAAGAAAGAAAGAGAAGGCCAAAATGGATGTCAGAAGATACTCTGAAACTTGTTATCCAGTGCAGAGAAGTTACAGCAAAGATACAAAATGATGAAGTAAAAGAGCTGAATAGAGAATTTCAGAGGACGGCTCAAGAAGACAAAGCAATGCGTGCACGCTGAAGGCGGGTCGGCGTTTCTGACATCCGCAACATCCCTTCCTCCCACAGGACTCTGCCTTGCCCACAGCCTGCCCAAGGCCGCTCCTGTTGGGCTCCAGATCCCAGCGAGTCACCCAGGAAACCTGACTCGCGATTTCAAACCCCGAGACTTATTCTTCGCCAAGATGAAAGGGTATCCTAATTGGCCAGCCTGGGTAGATGAAGTTCCTGATGGAACAGTAACGCCACCCAAAATCAAACAACCCATTTACTTTTGTTGGAACTCATGAGACTGCTTTTCTTGGACTAAAGGATTTATTTCCTTACTCTGAAAATAAGGAAAAATACGGCAAGCCAAATAAATGAAAAGGTTTTAATGAAGGTTTCTGGAAAATAGATTAAATCCGAAAGTTAAATTTTCTAGTCAGCAGGCCTCAACTAGGCAATCAAATGCATCATCAGCTGAAGAAAAAGAAACTAGTGTTTCAAAGAGGATACTGACCAGGAAGAAAAAGCCAGCAATGAGGATGTGACTAAAGCAACTGATAAAGCTACTCCAAGAGCTGCCAGAAGAGGGAAAAAGAGAAAGGCAGAAAACAAATAGAAAAGGAGGATTCTGGAGTAGTGACAACAGCAATAACACCTGTTCATCTAAAAGTGAATCCAAAAGCAGGATGCCCTGCAGCAACAGAAAAGTCAAGATTCCAAGAGACAGACCCAAAATGATAAAAAGCCTTGTCCTTCAGAGAGTGACATGGTAACTGAAAAAGATAAAATTAAGAAGAAAAGGCAAGAAGAAAAACAAGCTAAAAAACAACTGTGAAAGAATGAACAGGGCCAAAAGGAAGAAGATAAACCAAGAAAAGAACCTGACAGAAAAGAGGGGAAGAAAAAAGTAGAATCAAAAAGGAAATTTTTTCCTAAAGCAGGGGTTGCATCAACCTCTGATTCTGATGAAGAAGTGGATGATCAAGAAACAAAAAGAGAAAAGGCAGGAGAAACTTTCAGACTACCGAATGACGCAATATGCTTAAAAGGGCAGCATGAGAAGGAGGCTACCGAGAGAAAACACAAGCAAGAGGAGAAAATGGAAACTGAGCAGCAGAATAAAGATGAAGGAAAGAAGCCAGAAGTTAAGAAAGTGGAGAAGAAGGGAGAAACATCAATGGATTCTCGACTTCAAAGGATACATACTGAAATAAAACACTCACTAAAAATTGGTAATCTTGATGTGAACAGATGTACTGAGACCTTGGATGAACCTGCTCCACTTCAGGTGCAACAAGCTCAGAAACACACAGAGATGATTACAACACTGAAAAAAGTACAGTGACTCAAAGTTAGTCAGATTCTCATGGAAAAGTCTACAATGTTGTATAACAAGTTTAAGAACATGTTTTTGGTTGGTGAAGGAAATTCTGTGATCACACAAGTACTGAATAAGTCTCTTGTTGAACAAAGGCTGTATGAGGAAATGAATAAAACCAAATATCAAGGATAGAATGGGCCAAACTAAAAGAAAGAAAAGGAACAAACAGATTCAAAGACTGTAAAGAGAGGATCTGATATTCAAGATAGTAGTCAGCCACAACATAATGGAAATAGCAGTGAAGAAAGCAAAGACAACCATGACACCAGCTCTAAGAAAAATTCTAGTGAAGAGAGGGAAACAGAAATCTCTCTGAAAAATTGATTCTACATTAGATTGCTAGGCTGACACACTAAGAGGAAAGGACACTTGAGAAGTTTGTAATGGTTTTCATTTGAAATATTTATACTGTTCAAAAGGGAAGTTTAAAATTTTTATAAGCATAGGTTTTCAGGTTCAAAACTTGCTGAAAATTGAGCATTATTGCTAATTTAAGTATTAACAGCTACAATATACAATAAATGTAGAGGAAAATCCATTTAGAAAATGTTAAGCTGCTTTTGCAGACATTATGGTTATAGCATATTTTAAATTTGTGTAATTGATGATAGAGAAAAAGTTACATTTTTAAAACTGCTACTTGTATAATGTGTTTCCTCTTTTCGTAATACTGTGGGTTTTGTGCATAGTTTTTATACATGTTGGACTTACCAGACTGTATTTTCACTGTTGGGGGTTTTTGTAGAATTTGAGCATGTTTATGGTAGTTACAATGTTACTTCTATACAAGTACTCACACCCTTGTCTTATCAAAAGTTAATTTGAATCTCAGTCTACATTGTGCTACATTATCCTGCTTTGTAACAAGGTGTGGTCTGTATGCCTTGTTGTATGACAAATGGATATCCAACTGAAGTGAAACTGACAATTTTTGCAAGGTACAAGATTCATGTTAATTTTTAAAGATAATTTAGTTTTGTGCCTCAGAATTCAGTGAAATTACACAATTTTTCTTGCAGAGAGCAAACTGGGTATACATTGAAATAAATCTGGCACGAGAGTACTAATTTTGGAATCAACCACTTAAGATCCTTTGTATGTACTAGCAGATAAAATTCAAACTAAATGAGGAAAGTTTATTTTTGAGAAAGAGGTTTGTTTTTTTTTTAATTCACATTCATTAAGGAAGTCACTTAAAATAGTATTTGCTTAAAACTTGGGGGGGGGGGAAATCTGTGCATAATGCTTATGCAAAAAGTAAGTAAATATTATATAAAGGAAATAACCTATATGAAAATGTGGCTATATAAGAAGAGATTTTAAAATGTTCATTTCTATATAGTATATGACAATTGCACATAGGTTGTTTGAAGGAAGTTGACAAAGTTAGAATGGCTTAGTATGTAGCTTATTCATACATGGCCTAACTCAAGGTGAATCAATGTTAACACAAAATTTAAGGGTGTATTAACTAAAGGACAGCATTCTATTTTGAATATGAGGTTACTTGGTGGTTTTCACTAGCTGAAGACACTAGTCATAATTTGATAAGAATGTGGGGAAATGAGTTAAGAGTTACCACTTTAGGTCTGTGGTTTGGAAGTTACAAAAAAAAAAAAAATGGGTGATAAGCAGCATCTATAGATGAAAAGTTTGAATTTTCAATTTCAATAATTGGGTATATGCTTTTGAAGGGTCTTAAAAATGGAATCTAGGACCCATTTTTCCAATGGAACTCTGCTATATTAACCAGTCATTACATCTGTACGGATTTGGTCAAATTTGTTCTAGTTAAGTCATAAGTGTCAACGTGTAAACTGTTTTGATTAAAGAATTTTTCTATCACACTCTATTTAAAAAAAAAAAAAAGACAATGAAATATGGAAAAATCTGGAGTTATAAAACCAAAAGGGTAGAACATGCCCAGCATTTTTCAAATTGAAAGAACTGAGGAAAAAATTGAAATGTTAACTTACTATACTGGAGGATTTTTTTTGGCAAAGTTTTGAACAATGCAAAAAGCATCAAAAGAAAATGAAAGGAATATACAGAGTCATTGTATCAAAAATAAAATGGTCGATGTTCAACTATTTCAAGAGTTAGTGTATGCAGACTCCCGTCGCCCTGGAGAAGAGACAGAGAGAAGAAGAAGGGCTGGTTGGTCCCAAATATGGTGAGATCTGGGGACACCTGAGCCTATAAACAAGGGCATAGCCACAGAGGTCTAGAGCTGAGAGGGAAGCATCCAGCTGATATGAACAAGAATCACACAAGAGCAGTCACACAAGAACACCCAAAGTTACAGATACTACCCATTTGACCAAGTCTTGATGGCTCGATAATCAGAAGTCGACGAGAGGAAGATTTAAAACAAACAAAAAGAACAAAACAAATTTTGATAAAGGAAATGATGGTAAATTGCTACAATTTGATGAACTTGACCTATAACTCTAAATACCAAAAGAGAGGGAAGGATTCTTCACATCAAGTATCAATGCTATCCCCTCTGTACACAGGGTAGATAGGGATGGGCAACTTAGACACTGGCTACCTAAAATGAGGGGGGCGATAAAGGCACAAAGTGACTGACTTACAAGGTTTCAAGGGGGAGATTAGTTTAATAGTGTATCGGGAAAGAAAGAGTCCCCAGTGAATAGTTTTCATCTTGTCTAGATGGATCTGGTTAAAAAAGATAGGGATAAGATTATTATGATTTAACAGTGAATAATAGTTATCATGATTAATTGCAACTGTCACAACTGTAAAGGTAGAAGTTTTGTAACAAAAACGGGAGAGGTTAATCTTATCGTCCAGAAACAAAGTACCCTAGGATCATCAAGGGAGAAGAGCATAAGCAGAATGAGAGACCTTATCCAGAGAAGCAGCAACACCAGAGATGGAGGCAGAGACGGGGACTTGGAGATAGGGAGCAGTTGAGGAATTTAGATTCATGGAACTGAGGGACTAAGAGATGGAGGCAGACTTGCAGATCATGACCTTTGGTGGTGGCAAATTATTATATATGCTTGAGTATTTCAAAAACAAAACAAACAAAAAAGAGTTAGTGTATGATCAAGAGGCAATGGAACTGAAAGAAAAGGTTCAAGTTGTACTGAACGGACTGGCAAGGAAGAAGGCTCTGGGAATTGATGGAATACAAATTAAGATCTTTCAATTAACTCATGCAGCACTGGAGACAATCACTCATCTATACCAAGAAATTTGGAAGACAGCTACCTGGTCAATTGATTGGAAGACATTCACATTTGTGTCCATTCCAAAGAGAGGTGACCCAATAGAATGCAGAAATTATTGGACAACATCATTAATATCACATGTAAGTAAACTTGTGCTTAAGATAATTTTAAAAGGACTGCTGCATCAGTATATTGATGTGGAATTGCCAAAGGTTCAAGTCGGATTCGGACAAGAACATGGAATGACGGATATCACTGCTAATGTCAGACATATCTTGGTTGAAGAAAAGGATATCAGAAAGATGTTCACCTGTGATTTGTTGACGATGCAAATGTTTTTAACTGTGTGGCACCTAACAACAACAACAACAACCAAGACGAGCTAGGAACAACATTGTGGAGAATGAGTATTCCAAAACACTTAATTGTGATCTTAAGAAACCTGTACATAAACCAAGAGGTAGTCATTCAAACAGAACAAGGGAATATGGAATGGATTAACATCAGGAAAGGTGTACAACAGGGTTGTATTCTTTCACCATACTTATTTAGTCTGTATACTGTGCAAATAATCTGAGAAGTTGGATTATATGAAGAAGAATATGACATCAGGATTGGAGTAAGACTCCAAGTTTGTATCACCTGAGATATGCAGATGATACACACTTCCTTACTGAAAGCAAGAAGACTTAAAATACTTACTGATGAAGACCAGAGCCGTCAGAATGGGTTGCAGCTCAATGTAAAGAAAACAAAAATCTTCACCACTGGAGCAATAAATAACATCATGAAGAATGGAAAAAAGATTGAAGTTGTTAAAGAGTTCATTTTCCTTTGGTCTACCATCAACACTCATGGAGGCAGCAGTCAAGAAATCAAATGACACATTGCATAAGGCAAATCTGCTGTGGAAGATATGAAATTTAAAAAGGGTTCAAGAGACTTCCAGAAAAAGATGGCAGATCAGGTGGAAGTGTAGTCACGAGCTCTCCCGGGAACAACACAGAATACAGGACCAAGAAAGCTCAGGGATGGTCCCTGAACTCTGAACCACATGTAAAGGAATATTTAGAAGATTGGAAGACTTACAGCTGGGGAGTTTGTGGCAGAAGCAAGAAACCCATTGCTTCCTGGTTCAGGACGCTCAGCTGCTCCAGTAGCCACCATTTTGTGTGGGGCCAAGCGGGGAAAGGATCAGAGCAGCCACAGACGCCTGACAGAGCCGTAGAGATAGAGGTGTGAACATTTTTTTTTTTTTTTTTTTTGTATCTTTTCATTGGTCCCTTGCTGTCTGTGTACCTCAATTCTGGTAAATATAGGGGTGCCTGAGCTAGAGGATACTTCAGCCCCACCATCGGAGGTTCTACTACACATGCGCACAGATCTCCTCGAAATTTAAAGACACAGTTTCAACTTAAAACCAAATGGCCGACAGATACTCAGCCCAAGAGCAGGCCTTGAACTTTCTTGTTTGCTTTTGGTTCTGTTTTTTAACAAGGGAAACAGTAGGAGAGGCTGTAGGGAGGAAAAGATAGCTCTTATTAGGCTACAGATTTCTTTTTTCTTTTTTAATTAAAAAAAATTTTTTTTCCTTATTTATTTTATTTATTTATTATCTTCCTTCTTTTTCTTCTCTCCCTCCTCTCTCTTTTCTGTGAATAGAGACTCCAGCATCAGTCTTGTTTCTGTTGTTGCTGTTTTTCAGTCTTTTTTTTTTTTTTTTTGCTAGTATTGTTCTGCTGTTATATGCTCCACCTTCTGCCTTTGGAGGACTCTTTGTCTCCCTATACTACAAAAGAAGATTCAGCAACGGCTACCATACAGCCAACCTACAATCAAACACTATAAAACACCAAAACCCAATCAAAAACCAATACCAACTGCCATATAGCAGAGAAACAGACAACACCTGTGAAAGTTACTCTGAGTTAAACAATAAGAAGAGTGAAAAGGGAAGCCACATCCTGATAAAACCTTCATGGAAACAATCAGAAAGCATAAAAAATACCAAACACATACTCAATTAAGTATTGAGACCACAGATAAAAATTCAACATGTCCAAGAAGGAAAAGCAGATGACCATATCAGCACATGTCCAGAAACAAGATAAAGTGTATGAGACAAAAGACCTAGAAGTAGACCTGGACTTCATTCTGGAAGGAGGGCAGGCCTTGGAAATGCCTGAGATGGAATTCAGAATAATGATCATAAAATGTTTCAAAACAATTTACAATGGAGTTAAGAAACATAAGGAAGAAGCCAGGAAAGTGAAACAGGAACAATCAAATAAGGTAGAAACAGCATTGGAAACAATTCAAAACCTACAGAAAAAGGTCCAACCAATCAATAACAAAGTAACAGAAATGGAGAACACTCTGAAAGGGCAAAAGAGTAGAACATATGAGATGGAAGGCAGAACCAGTGAGCAGGAAGATAAATCTCTCAATACCCCTAAGATAGAAGAACAAACACAAAAAAGGATAAAAATTCTGAAGATGGTCTAAGATTCATATTGCACAAAATGAAGAGGAATAACTTAAGAATTATCGGCATTCCAGAAAAAGAAGAATCCCACAAGTCTACAATGAAAATAGTTGAAGAACTGTTGGAAGAAAATTTCTCTAAAAGCCTGAAAAGTGAAAAGATAAACATCCAAGAAGGTCAACAAAACCCAGGAAGGATAGACCCAAAAAGAAAATCACCAAGACATATCATAGTCAAGATCTCCAAACTCAAAGATAAGAAGACGCTTCTGAAAGCTGCCAGGGAAAACAGAAGTGTCACATACAAAGGCAAGCAAGTCAGACTGAGCTCAGATCTCTCAGCAGAAACCATGCAAGCAAGAAAGCAATGGGTAAACATTTATAAAACCATGAAAGAAAAAGAGTGCCAACCAAGAATCCTTTATCCAGCAAAGATATCAATCAAATATGATGGTGTAATCAAAACATTCCAAGATAAACAGAAGCTAAGGGATTTTGCCAAAGCCAACCCTGTGCTACAAAACATCCTAAAGGGAGTTCTGTGGACTGAGAACCAACAAGAACAGACAACAACCAGAGATTGACATACGTGGCAGCATCTCCCTGAATTAAGTCAACAGAAGGAAGAGTTGAGAACAGAACCAAACGATAATGACAAACTCAGAGAATCTGAGAGATCAGTCAATGATCACAATAAGTTCAGTGTAAAAGAAGGTAAACATGTAGGAACAGAGATCCAGATAATGAGAAGGTCAGGTCGATTACAGGATAAAATAGACTCCAGTAAATGCAGACAAAATTTAATGGACTATAAGGCAACCTCAAAGAAACTTAACACGTCACAACGTACCAAGAGAATGAGAATCCAAGAAGAACATAGAAACATTAAAAGTATGAGGAAATTCACAAGAAAGAACACAAAAATCATTTACTCAAAAAAGGAAGACACACAGAACAAAGAAGCAGGAACACCACAAACAAAACAAACATACAGGCAGCAATTAATCAATATCTATCAAAAATTACACTGAATGTAAATGGATTAAATGCACCTGATAAGAGACGGACGGTGGCAGAATGGATAAGAAAACAAGATTCTTCATTAAGCTATCTGCAAGAGACACAGCTCACACACAGAGATAAAAACAGATTAAAAGTCAAAGGATGGAAAAAAATATACCAAGCAAATTGCAATAAAAAGAGAAGAGGAGTGGCAATACTAATCTCTGTTAAAATAAACTTTAAGGCAAAAAACAGCATAATAGATAAAGATGGACATTATCTCATGATTAAAGGAACAAATGAACAAGATGAAATAACCATAATAAAAGTATCTATGCGCCTAATGAAAGAGCTCCAAAATATATGAAGCAAACCCTAATAGATTTGAAGAAAGAAATAGATGAATCTACAATAATACTGGGTGATTTTAATACACTGCTTTCAAAAATGGATAGAACAACCAGAAAGAAACTT